>NC_034196.2:8361526-8415355 GCF_002021735.2 Oncorhynchus kisutch
TGATGTGTTCAGACTGTTCAGGGTTGTGGATGTATTTCAGACTGTTCAGGGTTGTGGATGTGTTCAGACTGTTCAGGGTTGTGATGTATTCAGAATGTTCAGGGTTGTGGATGTGTTCAGACTGTTCAGGGTGTGGAGGTATTCAGACTGTTCAGGGTTGTGGATGTGTTCAGATGTTCAGGTTTGTGGATGTGTTCAGACTGTTCAGGGTTGTGGATGTATCAGAATGTTCAGGGTTGTTGATGTGTTCAGAATGTTCAGGGTTGTGGATGTATTCAGACTGTTCAGGGTTGTGGATGTGTTCAGACTGTTCAGGGTTGTGGATGTTTCAGACTGTCAGGGGTGTGGATGTGTTCAGGATGTCAGGGTTGTGGATGTTTCAGAATGTTCAGGGTTGTGGATGTGTTCAGAATGTTCAGGGTTTTGGATGTGTTCAGAACTGTTCAGGGTTGTGGATGTGTTCAGACTGTTCAGGGTTGTGGATGTGTTCAGACTGTTCAGGGTTGTGGATGTATTCAGACTGTTCAGGGTTGTGGATGTGTTCAGACTGTTCAGGGTTGTGGATGTGTTCAGATGTTCAGGGGTGGTTGTGGATGGTTCAGACTGTTCAGGTTTGTGAATGTGTTCAGACTGTTCAGGGTTGTGGATGTATTCAGAATGTTCAGGGTTGTTGATGTGTTCAGACTGTTCAGGGTTGTGGATGTATTCAGGTCAGGGTTTGGTGGATGTGTTCAGACTGTTCAGGGTTGTGGATGTATTCAGACTGTTCAGGGTTGTGGATGTGTTCAGACTGTTCAGGGTTGTGGATGTATTCAGAATGTTCAGGGTTGTGGATCTGTTCAGACTGTTCAGGGTTGTGGATGTATTCAGACTGTTCAGGGTGTGGATGTATTCAGGTGGTTCAGGGTTGTGGATGTGTTCAGACGGTCAGGGTTTTGGATGTGTTCAGACGGTTCAGGGTTGTGATGTGTTCAGCTGTTCAGGGTTGTGGATGTGTTCAGACTGTTCAGGGTTGTGGATGTGTTCAGACTGTTCAGGGTTGTGGATGTGTTCAGACTGTTCAGGGTTGTGGATGTGTTCAGACTGTTCAGGTTGTGGATGTGTTCAGACTGTTCAGGGTTGTGGATGTTTTCAGATGTTCAGGGTTGTGGATGTGTTCAGACTGTTCAGGGTTGTGGATGTTCAGACTGTTCAGGGTTGTGGATGTGTTCAGACTGTTCAGGGTTGTGGATGTATTCAGACTGTTCAGGGTTGGATGTGTTCAGAATGTTCAAGGTTGTGGATGTATCAGACTGTTCAGGGTTGTGGATGTGTTCAGATGTTCAGGGTTGTGGGTATTCAGAATGTTCAGGGTTGTGGATGTATTCAGACTGTTCAGGGTTGTGGATGTGTTCAGACGGTTCAGGGTTGTGGATGTGTTCAGACTGTTCAGGGTTTTGGATGTATTCAGAATGTTCAGGTTTGTGGATGATTTCAGGGTTGTGGATGTATTCAGAATGTTCAGGTTGTTGATGTGTTCAGACTGTTCAGGGTTGTGGATGTGTTCAGACTGTTCAGGGTTGTGGATGTGTTCAGACTGTTCAGGGTGTGGATGTTTTCAGAATGTTCAGGGTTGTTGATGTGTGTTCAGAATGTTCAGGGTTGTGGATGTATTCAGACTGTTCAGGGTTGTGGATGTGTTCAGCTGTTCAGGTTTGTGAATGTTTCAGACTGTTCAGGGTTGTGGATGTGTTCAGACTGTTCAGGTTGTGGATGTGTTCAGACTGTTCAGGGTTGTGGATGTATTCAGACTGTTCAGGGTTGTGGATGTGTTCAGACTGTTCAGGTTGTGGATGGATTCAGACTGTTCAGGGTTGTGATGTGTTCAGACTGTTCAGGGTTGTGGATGTATTCAGACTGTTCAGGGTTGTGGATGTTTCAGAATGTTCAGGGTTGTGGATGTGGTTTTCAGACTGTTCAGGGTTGTGGATGTGTTCAGACTGTTCAGGGTTGTGGATGTGTTCAGGATGTTCAGGGTTGTGGATGTGTTCAGATGTTCAGGGTTGTGGATGTGTTCAGAACTGTTCAGGGTTGTGGATGTGTTCAGACTGTTCAGGGTTGTGGATGTTTCAGATGTTCAGGGTTGTGGATGTGTTCAGACTGTTCAGGGTTGTGGATGTATTCAGATGTTCAGGGTTGTTGATGTGTTCAGACTGTTCAGGGTTGTGGATGTATTCAGATGTTCAGGGTTGTGGATGTGTTCAGACTGTTCAGGGTTGTGGATGTATTCAGAATGTTCAGGGTTGTGGATATGTTTCAGACTGTTCAGGGTTGTGGATGTGTTCAGACTGTTCAGGGTTGTGGATGTGTTCAGACTGTTCAGGGTTGTGGATTATTCAGACTGTTCAGGGTTGTGGATGTGTTCAGACTGTTCAGGTTTGTGATGTGTTCAGACTGTTCAGGGTTGTGGATGTATTCAGAATGTTCAGGGTTGTTGATGTGTTCAGACTGTTCAGGGTTGTGGATGTATTCAGACTGTTCAGGGTTGGATGTGTTCAGACTGTTCAGGGTTGTGGATGTATTCAGAATGTTCAGGTTGTGGATGTGTTCAGACTGTTCAGGGTTGTGGATGGTTCAGAATGTTCAGGGTTGTGGATGTGTTCAGACTGTTCAGGGTTGTGGATGTATTCAGAATGTTCAGGGTTGTGGATGTGTTCAGACTGTTCAGGGTGTGGACGTTTTCAGAATGTTCAGGGTTGTTGATGTGTTCAGACTGTTCAGGGTTGTGGATGTATTCAGACTGTTCAGGGTTGTGGATGTGTTCAGACTGTTCAGGGTTGTGGATGTTTTCAGAATGTTCAGGGTTGTGATGTGTGTTCAGACTGTTCAGGGTTGTGGATGTATTCAGACTGTTCAGGGTTGTAAATGTGTTCCGACTGTTCAGGGTTTGGATGTGTTCAGACTGTTCAGGTTTGTGAATGTGTTCAGACTGTCAGGGTTGTGGATGTGTTCAGACTGTTCAGGTTTGTGAATGTGTTCAGACTGTTCAGGGTTGTGGACCTATTCAGCAAGTTCAGGGTTTGTTGATGGTGTTTCAGACTGTTCAGGGTTGTGGATGTATTCAGACTGTTCAGGGTTGTGGATGTGTTCAGACTGTTCAGGGTTGTGGATATATTCAGAATGTTCAGGGTTGTGAATGTGTTCAGACTGTTCAGGGTTGTGGATGTGTTCAGACTGTTCAGGGTTGTGGACGTATTCAGAATTTTCAGGGTTGTGGATGTGTTCAGACGGTTCAGGGTTGTGAATGTGTTCAGGGTTGTGGATATATTCAGAATGTTCAGGGTGTGAAATGTGTTCAGACTGTTCAGGGTTGTGGATGTGTTCAGACTGTTCAGGGTTATGGATGTGTTTCAGACTGTTCAGGGTTGTGGATGTATTCAGACTGTTCAGGGTTGTGGATGTATTCAGACTGTTCAGGAGGTGGATGTGTTCAGACTGTTCAGTGTTGTGGATGTATTCAGACTGTTCAGGGTTGTGGATGTGTTCAGACTGTTCAGGTTTGTGAATGTGTTCAGACCTGTTCAGGGTTGTGGACCTATTCAGAATGTTCAGGGTTGTTGATGTGTTCAGACTGTTCAGGGTTGTGGATGTATTCAGACTGTTCAGGGTTGTGGATGTGTTCAGACTGTTCAGGGTTGTGGATTGTTCAGACTGTTCAGGGTTGTGGACGTATTCAGAATGTTCAGGGTTGTGGATCTGTTCAGACTGTTCAGGGTGTGGATGTATTCAGACTGTTCAGGGTTGTGGATGTATTCAGGTGGTCAGGGTTGTGGATCTGTTCAGACGGTTCAGGGTTTTTAAATGTGTTCAGACCGTTCAGGGTTGTGGATGTGTTCAGACTGTTCAGGGTTGTGGATGTATTCAGACGGTTCAGGGTTTTGGATGTGTTCAGACGGTTCAGGGTTTTAAATGTGTTCAGACTGTTCAGGGTTGTGGATGTGTTCAGACTGTTCAGGGTTGTGGATGTGTTCAGACTGTTCAGCGTTGTGGATGTGTTCAGACTGTTCAGGGTTGTGGATGTGTTCAGAATGTTCAGGGTTGTGGATGTGTTCAGACTGTTCAGGGTTGTTGATGTTTTCCGAATGTTTAGGGTTTGTGGATGTGTTCAGACTGTTCAGGGTTGTGGATGTGTTCAGACTGTTCAGGGTTATGGATGTGTTCAGACTGTTCAGGGTTGTGGATGTATTCAGACTGTTCAGGCTTGTGGATGCGTTCAGAATGTTCAAGGTTGTGGATGTATTCAGAATGTTCAGGGTTGTGGACATCTTCAGAATGTTCAGGGTTGTGGATGTATTCAGACTGTTCAGGGTTGTGGATGTGTTCAGGGTTGTGGATGTATTCAGAATGTTCAGGGTTGTGGATATATTCAGAATGTTCAGGGTTGTGGATGTGTTCAGACGGTTCAGGGTTGTGGATGTATTCAGTCTGTTCATGGTTTTGGATGTATTCAGAATGTTTAGGATTGTGGATGATTTCAGGGTTGTGGATATATTCAGAATGTTCAGGGTTGTGAATGTGTTCAGACTGTTCAGGGTTGTGGATGTGTTCAGACTGTTCAGGGTTGTGGATGTATTCAGACTGTTCAGGTTTGTGGATGTATTCAGACTGTTCAGGGTTGTGGATGTGTTCAGAATGTTCAAGGTTGTGGATGTGTTCAGAATGTTCAGGGTTGTGGATGTGTTCAGAATGTTCAGGGTTGTGGATGTGTTCAGACTGTTCAGGGTTGTGGATGTATTCAGACTTTTCAGGGTTTTGGATGTGTTCAGATGCTTCAGGGTTTTAAATGTGTTCAGACTGTTCAGGGTTGTGGATGTGTTCAGACTGTTCAGGGTTTTGGATGTGTTCAGACTCTTCAGGGTTGTGGATGTGTTCAGACTGTTCAGGGTTGTGGATGTATTCAGACTGTTCAGGGTTGTGGATGTGTTCAGAATGTTCAAGGTTGTGGATGTATTCAGAATGTTTAGGGTTGTGGATGTATTCAGAATGTTCAGGGTTGTGGATGTGTTCAGGTTTGTGGATATATTCAGAATGTTTAGGGTTGTGAATGTGTCCAGATTGTTCAGGGTTGTGGATGTGTTCAGAATGTTCAGGGTTGTGGATGTGTTCAGACTGTTCAGGGTTGTGGATGTATTCAGAATGTTCAGGGTTGTGGATGTGTTCAGACTGTTCAGGGTTGTGGACGTTTTCAGAATGTTCAGGGTTGTTGATGTGTTCAGACTGTTCAGGGTTGTGGATGTATTCAGACTGTTCAGGGTTGTGGATGTGTTCAGACTGTTCAGGGTTGTGGACGTTTTCAGAATGTTCAGGGTTGTTGATGTGTTCAGACTGTTCAGGGTTGTGGATGTATTCAGACTGTTCAGGGTTGTAATTGTGTTCCGACTGTTCAGGGTTGTGGATGTGTTCCGACTGTTCAGGTTTGTGAATGTGTTCAGACTGTTCAGGGTTGTGGATGTGTTCAGACTGTTCAGGTTTGTGAATGTGTTCAGACTGTTCAGGGTTGTGGACCTATTCAGCAAGTTCAGGGTTGTTGATGTGTTCAGACTGTTCAGGGTTGTGGATGTATTCAGACTGTTCAGGGAGGTGGATGTGTTCAGACTGTTCAGGGTTGTGGATGTATTCAGAATGTTCAAGGTTGTGGATGTGTTCAGACTGTTCAGGGTTATGGATGTATTCAGACTGTTCAGGGTTTTGGATGTGTTCAGATGCTTCAGGGTTTTAAATGTGTTCAGACTGTTCAGGGTTGTGGATGTGTTCAGACTGTTCAGGGTTTTGGATGTGTTCAGACTCTTCAGGGTTGTGGATGTGTTCAGACTGTTCAGGTTTTGTGGATGTATTCAGATGGTTCAGGGTTTTAAATGTGTTCTGACTGTTCAGGGTTGTGGATGTGTTCAGACTGTTCAGGGTTGTGGATGTATTCAGACTGTTCAGGGTTGTGGATGTGTTCAGACTGTTCAGGGTTGTGGATGTATTCAGACTGTTCAGGGTTGTGGATGTGTTCAGACTGTTCAGGGTTGTGGACGTATTCAGAATGTTCAGGGTTGTGGATATATTCAGAATGTTCAGGGTTGTGAATGTGTTCAGACTGTTCAGGGTTGTGGATGTGTTCAGACTGTTCAGGGTTGTGGACGTGTTCAGACTGTTCAGGGTTGTGGATGTATTCAGACTGTTCAGGGAGGTGGATGTGTTCAGACTGTTCAGTGTTGTGGATGTATTCAGACTGTTCAGGGTTGTGGATGTGTTCAGACTGTTCAGGTTTGTGAATGTGTTCAGACTGTTCAGGGTTATGGACCTATTCAGAATGTTCAGGGTTGTTGATGTGTTCAGACTGTTCAGGGTTGTGGATGTATTCAGACTGTTCAGGGTTGTGGATGTGTTCAGACTGTTCAGGGTTGTGGACGTATTCAGAATGTTCAGGGTTGTGGATCTGTTCAGACTGTTCAGGGTTGTGGATGTGTTCAGAATGTTCAGGGTTGTGGATGTGTTCAGACTGTTCAGGGTTGTGGATGTATTCAGACTGTTCAGGGTTGTGGACGTTTTCAGAATGTTCAGGGTTGTTGATGTGTTCAGACTGTTCAGGGTTGTGGATGTATTCAGACTGTTCAGGGTTGTGGATGTGTTCAGACTGTTCAGGGTTGTGGACGTTTTCAGAATGTTCAGGGTTGTTGATGTGTTCAGACTGTTCAGGGTTGTGGATGTGTTCAGACTGTTCAGGGTTGTGGATGTGTTCAGAATGTTCAGGGTTGTGGATGTGTTCAGACTGTTCAGGGTTGTTGATGTTTTCCGAATGTTTAGGGTTGTGGATGTGTTCAGACTGTTCAGGGTTGTGGATGTGTTCAGACTGTTCAGGGTTATGGATGTGTTCAGACTGTTCAGGGTTGTGGATGTATTCAGACTGTTCAGGCTTGTGGATGCGTTCAGAATGTTCAAGGTTGTGGATGTATTCAGAATGTTCAGGGTTGTGGACATCTTCAGAATGTTCAGGGTTGTGGATGTATTCAGACTGTTCAGGGTTGTGGATGTGTTCAGGGTTGTGGATGTATTCAGAATGTTCAGGGTTGTGGATATATTCAGAATGTTCAGGGTTGTGGATGTGTTCAGACGGTTCAGGGTTGTGGATGTATTCAGTCTGTTCATGGTTTTGGATGTATTCAGAATGTTTAGGATTGTGGATGATTTCAGGGTTGTGGATATATTCAGAATGTTCAGGGTTGTGAATGTGTTCAGACTGTTCAGGGTTGTGGATGTGTTCAGACTGTTCAGGGTTGTGGATGTATTCAGACTGTTCAGGTTTGTGGATGTATTCAGACTGTTCAGGGTTGTGGATGTGTTCAGAATGTTCAAGGTTGTGGATGTGTTCAGAATGTTCAGGGTTGTGGATGTGTTCAGAATGTTCAGGGTTGTGGATGTGTTCAGACTGTTCAGGGTTGTGGATGTATTCAGACTTTTCAGGGTTTTGGATGTGTTCAGATGCTTCAGGGTTTTAAATGTGTTCAGACTGTTCAGGGTTGTGGATGTGTTCAGACTGTTCAGGGTTTTGGATGTGTTCAGACTCTTCAGGGTTGTGGATGTGTTCAGACTGTTCAGGGTTGTGGATGTATTCAGACTGTTCAGGGTTGTGGATGTGTTCAGAATGTTCAAGGTTGTGGATGTATTCAGAATGTTTAGGGTTGTGGATGTATTCAGAATGTTCAGGGTTGTGGATGTGTTCAGGTTTGTGGATATATTCAGAATGTTTAGGGTTGTGAATGTGTCCAGATTGTTCAGGGTTGTGGATGTGTTCAGAATGTTCAGGGTTGTGGATGTGTTCAGACTGTTCAGGGTTGTGGATGTATTCAGAATGTTCAGGGTTGTGGATGTGTTCAGACTGTTCAGGGTTGTGGACGTTTTCAGAATGTTCAGGGTTGTTGATGTGTTCAGACTGTTCAGGGTTGTGGATGTATTCAGACTGTTCAGGGTTGTGGATGTGTTCAGACTGTTCAGGGTTGTGGACGTTTTCAGAATGTTCAGGGTTGTTGATGTGTTCAGACTGTTCAGGGTTGTGGATGTATTCAGACTGTTCAGGGTTGTAATTGTGTTCCGACTGTTCAGGGTTGTGGATGTGTTCCGACTGTTCAGGTTTGTGAATGTGTTCAGACTGTTCAGGGTTGTGGATGTGTTCAGACTGTTCAGGTTTGTGAATGTGTTCAGACTGTTCAGGGTTGTGGACCTATTCAGCAAGTTCAGGGTTGTTGATGTGTTCAGACTGTTCAGGGTTGTGGATGTATTCAGACTGTTCAGGGAGGTGGATGTGTTCAGACTGTTCAGGGTTGTGGATGTATTCAGAATGTTCAAGGTTGTGGATGTGTTCAGACTGTTCAGGGTTATGGATGTATTCAGACTGTTCAGGGTTTTGGATGTGTTCAGATGCTTCAGGGTTTTAAATGTGTTCAGACTGTTCAGGGTTGTGGATGTGTTCAGACTGTTCAGGGTTTTGGATGTGTTCAGACTCTTCAGGGTTGTGGATGTGTTCAGACTGTTCAGGTTTTGTGGATGTATTCAGATGGTTCAGGGTTTTAAATGTGTTCTGACTGTTCAGGGTTGTGGATGTGTTCAGACTGTTCAGGGTTGTGGATGTATTCAGACTGTTCAGGGTTGTGGATGTGTTCAGACTGTTCAGGGTTGTGGATGTATTCAGACTGTTCAGGGTTGTGGATGTGTTCAGACTGTTCAGGGTTGTGGACGTATTCAGAATGTTCAGGGTTGTGGATATATTCAGAATGTTCAGGGTTGTGAATGTGTTCAGACTGTTCAGGGTTGTGGATGTATTCAGACTGTTCAGGGAGGTGGATGTGTTCAGACTGTTCAGTGTTGTGGATGTATTCAGACTGTTCAGGGTTGTGGATGTGTTCAGACTGTTCAGGTTTGTGAATGTGTTCAGACTGTTCAGGGTTGTGGACCTATTCAGAATGTTCAGGGTTGTTGATGTGTTCAGACTGTTCAGGGTTGTGGATGTATTCAGACTGTTCAGGGTTGTGGATGTGTTCAGACTGTTCAGGGTTGTGGACGTATTCAGAATGTTCAGGGTTGTGGATCTGTTCAGACTGTTCAGGGTTGTGGATGTGTTCAGAATGTTCAGGGTTGTGGATGTGTTCAGACTGTTCAGGGTTGTGGACGTTTTCAGAATGTTCAGGGTTGTTGATGTGTTCAGACTGTTCAGGGTTGTGGATGTATTCAGACTGTTCAGGGTTGTGGATGTGTTCAGACTGTTCAGGGTTGTGGACGTTTTCAGAATGTTCAGGGTTGTTGATGTGTTCAGACTGTTCAGGGTTGTGGATGTATTCAGACTGTTCAGGGTTGTGGATGTGTTCAGACTGTTCAGGTTTGTGAATGTGTTCAGACTGTTCAGGGTTGTGGACCTATTCAGAATGTTCAGGGTTGTTGATGTGTTCAGCCTGTTCAGGGTTGTGGATGTATTCAGACTGTTCAGGGTTGTGGATGTGTTCAGACTGTTCAGGGTTGTGGATGTATTCAGACTGTTCAGGGTTGTGGACGTGTTCAGACTGTTCAAATCAAATCAAATTTATTTATATAGCCCTTCGTACATCAGCTGATATCTCAAAGTGCTGTACAGAAACCCAGCCTAAAACCCCAAACAGCAAGCAATGCAGGTGGAGAAGCACAGTGGCTAGGAAAAACTCCCTAGAAAGGCCAATACCTAGGAAGAAACCTAGAGAGGAACCAGGCTATGTGGGGTGGCCAGTCCTCTTCTGGCTGTGCCGGGTGGAGATTATAACAGAACATGGTCAAGATGTTCAATGTTCATAAATGACCAGCATGGTCGAATAATAATAAGGCAGAACAGTTGAAACTAGAGCAGCAGCACAGTCAGGTGGAAGTTGAAACTGGAGCAGCAGCATGGCCAGGTAGACTGGGGACAGCAAGGAGTCATCATGTCAGGTAGTCCTGGGGCATGGTCCTAGGGCTCAGGTCAGTTGAAACTGGAACAGCAGCATGGCCAGGTGGACTGGGGACAGCAAGGAGTCATCATGTCAGGTAGTCCTGGGGCATGGTCCTAGGGCTCAGGTCCTCCGAGAGAGAGAAAGAAAGAGAGAAGGAGAGAATTAGAGAACGCACACTTAGATTCACACAGGACACCGAATAGGACAGGAGAAGTACTCCAGATATAACAAACTGACCCCAGCCCCCCGACACATAAACTACTGCAGCATAAATACTGGAGGCTGAGACAGGAGGGGTCAGGAGACACTGTGGCCCCATCCGAGGACACCCCCGGACAGGGCCAAACAGGAAGGATATAACCCCACCCACTTTGCCAAAGCACAGCCCCCACACCACTAGAGGGATATCTTCAACCACCAACTTACCATCCTGAGACAAGGCTGAGTATAGCCCACAAAGATCTCCGCCACGGCACAACCCAAGGGGGGGGGGGCGCCAACCCAGACAGGATGACCACAACAGTGAATCAACCCACTCAGGTGACGCACCCCCTCCAGGGACAGCATGAGAGAGCCCCAGCAAGCCAGTGACTCAGCCCCTGTAATAGGGTTAGAGGCAGAGAATCCCAGTGGAAAGAGGGGAACCGGCCAGGCAGAGACAGCAAGGGCGGTTCGTTGCTCCAGAGCCTTTCCGTTCACCTTCCCACTCCTGGGCCAGACTACACTCAATCATATGACCCACTGAAGAGATGAGTCTTCAGTAAAGACTTAAAGGTTGAGACCGAGTTTGCGTCTCTGACAGGGTTGTGGACGTATTCAGAATGTTCAGGGTTGTGGATATATTCAGAATGTTCAGGGTTGTGAATGTGTTCAGACTGTTCAGGGTTGTGGATGTGTTCAGACTGTTCAGGGTTGTGGACGTGTTCAGACTGTTCAGGGTTGTGGATGTATTCAGACTGTTCAGGGAGGTGGATGTGTTCAGACTGTTCAGTGTTGTGGATTTATTCAGACTGTTCAGGGTTGTGGATGTGTTCAGACTGTTCAGGTTTGTGAATGTGTTCAGACTGTTCAGGGTTGTGGACCTATTCAGAATGTTCAGGTTTGTTGATGTGTTCAGCCTGTTCAGGGTTGTGGATGTATTCAGACTGTTCAGGGTTGTGGATGTGTTCAGACTGTTCAGGGTTGTGGATGTATTCAGACTGTTCAGGGTTGTGGACGTGTTCAGACTGTTCAGGGTTGTGGACGTATTCAGAATGTTCAGGGTTGTGGATATATTCAGAATGTTCAGGGTTGTGAATGTGTTCAGAATGTTCAGGGTTGTGAATGTGTTCAGACTGTTCAGTGTTGTGGATTTATTCAGACTGTTCAGGGTTGTGGATGTGTTCAGACTGTTCAGGTTTGTGAATGTGTTCAGACTGTTCAGGGTTGTGGACCTATTCAGAATGTTCAGGGTTGTTGATGTGTTCAGACTGTTCAGGGTTGTGGATGTATTCAGACTGTTCAGGGTTGTGGATGTGTTCAGACTGTTCAGGGTTGTGGACGTATTCAGAATGTTCAGGGTTGTGGATCTGTTCAGACTGTTCAGGGTTGTGGATGTGTTCAGAATGTTCAGGGTTGTGGATGTGTTCAGACTGTTCAGGGTTGTGGATGTATTCAGAATGTTCAGGGTTGTGGATGTGTTCAGACTGTTCAGGGTTGTGGACGTTTTCAGAATGTTCAGGGTTGTTGATGTGTTCAGACTGTTCAGGGTTGTGGATGTATTCAGACTGTTCAGGGTTGTGGATGTGTTCAGACTGTTCAGGGTTGTGGACGTTTTCAGAATGTTCAGGGTTGTTGATGTGTTCAGACTGTTCAGGGTTGTGGATGTATTCAGACTGTTCAGGGTTGTAAATGTGTTCCGACTGTTCAGGGTTGTGGATGTGTTCAGACTGTTCAGGTTTGTGAATGTGTTCAGACTGTTCAGGGTTGTGGATGTGTTCAGACTGTTCAGGTTTGTGAATGTGTTCAGACTGTTCAGGGTTGTGGACCTATTCAGCAAGTTCAGGGTTGTTGATGTGTTCAGACTGTTCAGGGTTGTGGATGTATTCAGACTGTTCAGGGTTGTGGATGTGTTCAGACTGTTCAGGGTTGTGGATATATTCAGAATGTTCAGGGTTGTGAATGTGTTCAGACTGTTCAGGGTTGTGGATGTGTTCAGACTGTTCAGGGTTGTGGACGTATTCAGAATTTTCAGGGTTGTGGATGTGTTCAGACGGTTCAGGGTTGTGAATGTGTTCAGGGTTGTGGATATATTCAGAATGTTCAGGGTTGTAAATGTGTTCAGACTGTTCAGGGTTGTGGATGTGTTCAGACTGTTCAGGGTTATGGATGTGTTCAGACTGTTCAGGGTTGTGGATGTATTCAGACTGTTCAGGGTTGTGGATGTATTCAGACTGTTCAGGGAGGTGGATGTGTTCAGACTGTTCAGTGTTGTGGATGTATTCAGACTGTTCAGGGTTGTGGATGTGTTCAGACTGTTCAGGTTTGTGAATGTGTTCAGACTGTTCAGGGTTGTGGACCTATTCAGAATGTTCAGGGTTGTTGATGTGTTCAGACTGTTCAGGGTTGTGGATGTATTCAGACTGTTCAGGGTTGTGGATGTGTTCAGACTGTTCAGGGTTGTGGATGTGTTCAGACTGTTCAGGGTTGTGGACGTATTCAGAATGTTCAGGGTTGTGGATCTGTTCAGACTGTTCAGGGTTGTGGATGTATTCAGACTGTTCAGGGTTGTGGATGTATTCAGGTGGTTCAGGGTTGTGGATCTGTTCAGACGGTTCAGGGTTTTAAATGTGTTCAGACCGTTCAGGGTTGTGGATGTGTTCAGACTGTTCAGGGTTGTGGATGTATTCAGACGGTTCAGGGTTTTGGATGTGTTCAGACTGTTCAGGGTTGTGGACCTATTCAGCAAGTTCAGGGTTGTTGATGTGTTCAGACTGTTCAGGGTTGTGGATGTATTCAGACTGTTCAGGGTTGTGGATGTGTTCAGACTGTTCAGGGTTGTGGATATATTCAGAATGTTCAGGGTTGTGAATGTGTTCAGACTGTTCAGGGTTGTGGATGTGTTCAGACTGTTCAGGGTTGTGGACGTATTCAGAATTTTCAGGGTTGTGGATGTGTTCAGACGGTTCAGGGTTGTGAATGTGTTCAGGGTTGTGGATATATTCAGAATGTTCAGGGTTGTAAATGTGTTCAGACTGTTCAGGGTTGTGGATGTGTTCAGACTGTTCAGGGTTATGGATGTGTTCAGACTGTTCAGGGTTGTGGATGTATTCAGACTGTTCAGGGTTGTGGATGTATTCAGACTGTTCAGGGAGGTGGATGTGTTCAGACTGTTCAGTGTTGTGGATGTATTCAGACTGTTCAGGGTTGTGGATGTGTTCAGACTGTTCAGGTTTGTGAATGTGTTCAGACTGTTCAGGGTTGTGGACCTATTCAGAATGTTCAGGGTTGTTGATGTGTTCAGACTGTTCAGGGTTGTGGATGTATTCAGACTGTTCAGGGTTGTGGATGTGTTCAGACTGTTCAGGGTTGTGGATGTGTTCAGACTGTTCAGGGTTGTGGACGTATTCAGAATGTTCAGGGTTGTGGATCTGTTCAGACTGTTCAGGGTTGTGGATGTATTCAGACTGTTCAGGGTTGTGGATGTATTCAGGTGGTTCAGGGTTGTGGATCTGTTCAGACGGTTCAGGGTTTTAAATGTGTTCAGACCGTTCAGGGTTGTGGATGTGTTCAGACTGTTCAGGGTTGTGGATGTATTCAGACGGTTCAGGGTTTTGGATGTGTTCAGACGGTTCAGGGTTTTAAATGTGTTCAGACTGTTCAGGGTTGTGGATGTGTTCAGACTGTTCAGGGTTGTGGATGTGTTCAGACTGTTCAGCGTTGTGGATGTGTTCAGACTGTTCAGGGTTGTGGATGTGTTCAGAATGTTCAGGGTTGTGGATGTGTTCAGACTGTTCAGGGTTGTTGATGTTTTCCGAATGTTTAGGGTTGTGGATGTGTTCAGACTGTTCAGGGTTGTGGATGTGTTCAGACTGTTCAGGGTTATGGATGTGTTCAGACTGTTCAGGGTTGTGGATGTATTCAGACTGTTCAGGCTTGTGGATGCGTTCAGAATGTTCAAGGTTGTGGATGTATTCAGAATGTTCAGGGTTGTGGACATCTTCAGAATGTTCAGGGTTGTGGATGTATTCAGACTGTTCAGGGTTGTGGATGTGTTCAGGGTTGTGGATGTATTCAGAATGTTCAGGGTTGTGGATATATTCAGAATGTTCAGGGTTGTGGATGTGTTCAGACGGTTCAGGGTTGTGGATGTATTCAGTCTGTTCATGGTTTTGGATGTATTCAGAATGTTTAGGATTGTGGATGATTTCAGGGTTGTGGATATATTCAGAATGTTCAGGGTTGTGAATGTGTTCAGACTGTTCAGGGTTGTGGATGTGTTCAGACTGTTCAGGGTTGTGGATGTATTCAGACTGTTCAGGTTTGTGGATGTATTCAGACTGTTCAGGGTTGTGGATGTGTTCAGAATGTTCAAGGTTGTGGATGTGTTCAGAATGTTCAGGGTTGTGGATGTGTTCAGAATGTTCAGGGTTGTGGATGTGTTCAGACTGTTCAGGGTTGTGGATGTATTCAGACTTTTCAGGGTTTTGGATGTGTTCAGATGCTTCAGGGTTTTAAATGTGTTCAGACTGTTCAGGGTTGTGGATGTGTTCAGACTGTTCAGGGTTTTGGATGTGTTCAGACTCTTCAGGGTTGTGGATGTGTTCAGACTGTTCAGGGTTGTGGATGTATTCAGACTGTTCAGGGTTGTGGATGTGTTCAGAATGTTCAAGGTTGTGGATGTATTCAGAATGTTTAGGGTTGTGGATGTATTCAGAATGTTCAGGGTTGTGGATGTGTTCAGGTTTGTGGATATATTCAGAATGTTTAGGGTTGTGAATGTGTCCAGATTGTTCAGGGTTGTGGATGTGTTCAGAATGTTCAGGGTTGTGGATGTGTTCAGACTGTTCAGGGTTGTGGATGTATTCAGAATGTTCAGGGTTGTGGATGTGTTCAGACTGTTCAGGGTTGTGGACGTTTTCAGAATGTTCAGGGTTGTTGATGTGTTCAGACTGTTCAGGGTTGTGGATGTATTCAGACTGTTCAGGGTTGTGGATGTGTTCAGACTGTTCAGGGTTGTGGACGTTTTCAGAATGTTCAGGGTTGTTGATGTGTTCAGACTGTTCAGGGTTGTGGATGTATTCAGACTGTTCAGGGTTGTAATTGTGTTCCGACTGTTCAGGGTTGTGGATGTGTTCCGACTGTTCAGGTTTGTGAATGTGTTCAGACTGTTGATGTGTTCAGACTGTTCAGGGTTGTGGATGTATTCAGACTGTTCAGGGTTGTGGATGTATTCAGAATGTTCAAGGTTGTGGATGTGTTCAGACTGTTCAGGGTTATGGATGTATTCAGACTGTTCAGGGTTTTGGATGTGTTCAGATGCTTCAGGGTTTTAAATGTGTTCAGACTGTTCAGGGTTGTGGATGTGTTCAGACTGTTCAGGGTTTTGGATGTGTTCAGACTCTTCAGGGTTGTGGATGTGTTCAGACTGTTCAGGTTTTGTGGATGTATTCAGATGGTTCAGGGTTTTAAATGTGTTCTGACTGTTCAGGGTTGTGGATGTGTTCAGACTGTTCAGGGTTGTGGATGTATTCAGACTGTTCAGGGTTGTGGATGTGTTTCAGACTGTTCAGGGTTGTGGATGTATTCAGACTGTTCAGGGTTGTGGATGTGTTCAGACTGTTCAGGGTTGTGGACGTATTCAGAATGTTCAGGGTTGTGGATATATTCAGAATGTTCAGGGTTGTGAATGTGTTCAGACTGTTCAGGGTTGTGGATGTGTTCAGACTGTTCAGGGTTGTGGACGTGTTCAGACTGTTCAGGGTTGTGGATGTATTCAGACTGTTCAGGGAGGTGGATGTGTTCAGACTGTTCAGTGTTGTGGATGTATTCAGACTGTTCAGGGTTGTGGATGTGTTCAGACTGTTCAGGTTTGTGAATGTGTTCAGACTGTTCAGGGTTATGGACCTATTCAGAATGTTCAGGGTTGTTGATGTGTTCAGACTGTTCAGGGTTGTGGATGTATTCAGACTGTTCAGGGTTGTGGATGTGTTCAGACTGTTCAGGGTTGTGGACGTATTCAGAATGTTCAGGGTTGTGGATCTGTTCAGACTGTTCAGGGTTGTGGATGTGTTCAGAATGTTCAGGGTTGTGGATGTGTTCAGACTGTTCAGGGTTGTGGATGTATTCAGACTGTTCAGGGTTGTGGACGTTTTCAGAATGTTCAGGGTTGTTGATGTGTTCAGACTGTTCAGGGTTGTGGATGTATTCAGACTGTTCAGGGTTGTGGATGTGTTCAGACTGTTCAGGGTTGTGGACGTTTTCAGAATGTTCAGGGTTGTTGATGTGTTCAGACTGTTCAGGGTTGTGGATGTGTTCAGACTGTTCAGGGTTGTGGATGTGTTCAGAATGTTCAGGGTTGTGGATGTGTTCAGACTGTTCAGGGTTGTTGATGTTTTCCGAATGTTTAGGGTTGTGGATGTGTTCAGACTGTTCATGGTTGTGGATGTGTTCAGACTGTTCAGGGTTATGGATGTGTTCAGACTGTTCAGGGTTGTGGATGTATTCAGACTGTTCAGGCTTGTGGATGCGTTCAGAATGTTCAAGGTTGTGGATGTATTCAGAATGTTCAGGGTTGTGGACATCTTCAGAATGTTCAGGGTTGTGGATGTATTCAGACTGTTCAGGGTTGTGGATGTGTTCAGGGTTGTGGATGTATTCAGAATGTTCAGGGTTGTGGATATATTCAGAATGTTCAGGGTTGTGGATGTGTTCAGACGGTTCAGGGTTGTGGATGTATTCAGTCTGTTCATGGTTTTGGATGTATTCAGAATGTTTAGGATTGTGGATGATTTCAGGGTTGTGGATATATTCAGAATGTTCAGGGTTGTGAATGTGTTCAGACTGTTCAGGGTTGTGGATGTGTTCAGACTGTTCAGGGTTGTGGATGTATTCAGACTGTTCAGGTTTGTGGATGTATTCAGACTGTTCAGGGTTGTGGATGTGTTCAGAATGTTCAAGGTTGTGGATGTGTTCAGAATGTTCAGGGTTGTGGATGTGTTCAGAATGTTCAGGGTTGTGGATGTGTTCAGACTGTTCAGGGTTGTGGATGAATTCAGACTTTTCAGGGTTTTGGATGTGTTCAGATGCTTCAGGGTTTTAAATGTGTTCAGACTGTTCAGGGTTGTGGATGTGTTCAGACTGTTCAGGGTTTTGGATGTGTTCAGACTCTTCAGGGTTGTGGATGTGTTCAGACTGTTCAGGGTTGTGGATGTATTCAGACTGTTCAGGGTTGTGGATGTGTTCAGAATGTTCAAGGTTGTGGATGTATTCAGAATGTTTAGGGTTGTGGATGTATTCAGAATGTTCAGGGTTGTGGATGTGTTCAGGTTTGTGGATATATTCAGAATGTTTAGGGTTGTGAATGTGTCCAGATTGTTCAGGGTTGTGGATGTGTTCAGAATGTTCAGGGTTGTGGATGTGTTCAGACTGTTCAGGGTTGTGGATGTATTCAGAATGTTCAGGGTTGTGGATGTGTTCAGACTGTTCAGGGTTGTGGACGTTTTCAGAATGTTCAGGGTTGTTGATGTGTTCAGACTGTTCAGGGTTGTGGATGTATTCAGACTGTTCAGGGTTGTGGATGTGTTCAGACTGTTCAGGGTTGTGGACGTTTTCAGAATGTTCAGGGTTGTTGATGTGTTCAGACTGTTCAGGGTTGTGGATGTATTCAGACTGTTCAGGGTTGTAATTGTGTTCCGACTGTTCAGGGTTGTGGATGTGTTCCGACTGTTCAGGTTTGTGAATGTGTTCAGACTGTTCAGGGTTGTGGATGTGTTCAGACTGTTCAGGTTTGTGAATGTGTTCAGACTGTTCAGGGTTGTGGACCTATTCAGCAAGTTCAGGGTTGTTGATGTGTTCAGACTGTTCAGGGTTGTGGATGTATTCAGACTGTTCAGGGAGGTGGATGTGTTCAGACTGTTCAGGGTTGTGGATGTATTCAGAATGTTCAAGGTTGTGGATGTGTTCAGACTGTTCAGGGTTATGGATGTATTCAGACTGTTCAGGGTTTTGGATGTGTTCAGATGCTTCAGGGTTTTAAATGTGTTCAGACTGTTCAGGGTTGTGGATGTGTTCAGACTGTTCAGGGTTTTGGATGTGTTCAGACTCTTCAGGGTTGTGGATGTGTTCAGACTGTTCAGGTTTTGTGGATGTATTCAGATGGTTCAGGGTTTTAAATGTGTTCTGACTGTTCAGGGTTGTGGATGTGTTCAGACTGTTCAGGGTTGTGGATGTATTCAGACTGTTCAGGGTTGTGGATGTGTTCAGACTGTTCAGGGTTGTGGATGTATTCAGACTGTTCAGGGTTGTGGATGTGTTCAGACTGTTCAGGGTTGTGGACGTATTCAGAATGTTCAGGGTTGTGGATATATTCAGAATGTTCAGGGTTGTGAATGTGTTCAGACTGTTCAGGGTTGTGGATGTATTCAGACTGTTCAGGGAGGTGGATGTGTTCAGACTGTTCAGTGTTGTGGATGTATTCAGACTGTTCAGGGTTGTGGATGTGTTCAGACTGTTCAGGTTTGTGAATGTGTTCAGACTGTTCAGGGTTGTGGACCTATTCAGAATGTTCAGGGTTGTTGATGTGTTCAGACTGTTCAGGGTTGTGGATGTATTCAGACTGTTCAGGGTTGTGGATGTGTTCAGACTGTTCAGGGTTGTGGACGTATTCAGAATGTTCAGGGTTGTGGATCTGTTCAGACTGTTCAGGGTTGTGGATGTGTTCAGAATGTTCAGGGTTGTGGATGTGTTCAGACTGTTCAGGGTTGTGGACGTTTTCAGAATGTTCAGGGTTGTTGATGTGTTCAGACTGTTCAGGGTTGTGGATGTATTCAGACTGTTCAGGGTTGTGGATGTGTTCAGACTGTTCAGGGTTGTGGACGTTTTCAGAATGTTCAGGGTTGTTGATGTGTTCAGACTGTTCAGGGTTGTGGATGTATTCAGACTGTTCAGGGTTGTAAATGTGTTCCGACTGTTCAGGGTTGTGGATGTGTTCAGACTGTTCAGGTTTGTGAATGTGTTCAGACTGTTCAGGGTTGTGGATGTGTTCAGACTGTTCAGGTTTGTGAATGTGTTCAGACTGTTCAGGGTTGTGGACCTATTCAGCAAGTTCAGGGTTGTTGATGTGTTCAGACTGTTCAGGGTTGTGGATGTATTCAGACTGTTCAGGGTTGTGGATGTGTTCAGACTGTTCAGGGTTGTGGATATATTCAGAATGTTCAGGGTTGTGAATGTGTTCAGACTGTTCAGGGTTGTGGATGTGTTCAGACTGTTCAGGGTTGTGGACGTATTCAGAATTTTCAGGGTTGTGGATGTGTTCAGACGGTTCAGGGTTGTGAATGTGTTCAGGGTTGTGGATATATTCAGAATGTTCAGGGTTGTAAATGTGTTCAGACTGTTCAGGGTTGTGGATGTGTTCAGACTGTTCAGGGTTATGGATGTGTTCAGACTGTTCAGGGTTGTGGATGTATTCAGACTGTTCAGGGTTGTGGATGTATTCAGACTGTTCAGGGAGGTGGATGTGTTCAGACTGTTCAGTGTTGTGGATGTATTCAGACTGTTCAGGGTTGTGGATGTGTTCAGACTGTTCAGGTTTGTGAATGTGTTCAGACTGTTCAGGGTTGTGGACCTATTCAGAATGTTCAGGGTTGTTGATGTGTTCAGACTGTTCAGGGTTGTGGATGTATTCAGACTGTTCAGGGTTGTGGATGTGTTCAGACTGTTCAGGGTTGTGGATGTGTTCAGACTGTTCAGGGTTGTGGACGTATTCAGAATGTTCAGGGTTGTGGATCTGTTCAGACTGTTCAGGGTTGTGGATGTATTCAGAATGTTCAGGGTTGTGGATATATTCAGAATGTTCAGGGTTGTGGATGTGTTCAGACGGTTCAGGGTTGTGGATGTATTCAGTCTGTTCATGGTTTTGGATGTATTCAGAATGTTTAGGATTGTGGATGATTTCAGGGTTGTGGATATATTCAGAATGTTCAGGGTTGTGAATGTGTTCAGACTGTTCAGGGTTGTGGATGTGTTCAGACTGTTCAGGGTTGTGGATGTATTCAGACTGTTCAGGTTTGTGGATGTATTCAGACTGTTCAGGGTTGTGGATGTGTTCAGAATGTTCAAGGTTGTGGATGTGTTCAGAATGTTCAGGGTTGTGGATGTGTTCAGAATGTTCAGGGTTGTGGATGTGTTCAGACTGTTCAGGGTTGTGGATGTATTCAGACTTTTCAGGGTTTTGGATGTGTTCAGATGCTTCAGGGTTTTAAATGTGTTCAGACTGTTCAGGGTTGTGGATGTGTTCAGACTGTTCAGGGTTTTGGATGTGTTCAGACTCTTCAGGGTTGTGGATGTGTTCAGACTGTTCAGGGTTGTGGATGTATTCAGACTGTTCAGGGTTGTGGATGTGTTCAGAATGTTCAAGGTTGTGGATGTATTCAGAATGTTTAGGGTTGTGGATGTATTCAGAATGTTCAGGGTTGTGGATGTGTTCAGGTTTGTGGATATATTCAGAATGTTTAGGGTTGTGAATGTGTCCAGATTGTTCAGGGTTGTGGATGTGTTCAGAATGTTCAGGGTTGTGGATGTGTTCAGACTGTTCAGGGTTGTGGATGTATTCAGAATGTTCAGGGTTGTGGATGTGTTCAGACTGTTCAGGGTTGTGGACGTTTTCAGAATGTTCAGGGTTGTTGATGTGTTCAGACTGTTCAGGGTTGTGGATGTATTCAGACTGTTCAGGGTTGTGGATGTGTTCAGACTGTTCAGGGTTGTGGACGTTTTCAGAATGTTCAGGGTTGTTGATGTGTTCAGACTGTTCAGGGTTGTGGATGTATTCAGACTGTTCAGGGTTGTAATTGTGTTCCGACTGTTCAGGGTTGTGGATGTGTTCCGACTGTTCAGGTTTGTGAATGTGTTCAGACTGTTCAGGGTTGTGGATGTGTTCAGACTGTTCAGGTTTGTGAATGTGTTCAGACTGTTCAGGGTTGTGGACCTATTCAGCAAGTTCAGGGTTGTTGATGTGTTCAGACTGTTCAGGGTTGTGGATGTATTCAGACTGTTCAGGGAGGTGGATGTGTTCAGACTGTTCAGGGTTGTGGATGTATTCAGAATGTTCAAGGTTGTGGATGTGTTCAGACTGTTCAGGGTTATGGATGTATTCAGACTGTTCAGGGTTTTGGATGTGTTCAGATGCTTCAGGGTTTTAAATGTGTTCAGACTGTTCAGGGTTGTGGATGTGTTCAGACTGTTCAGGGTTTTGGATGTGTTCAGACTCTTCAGGGTTGTGGATGTGTTCAGACTGTTCAGGTTTTGTGGATGTATTCAGATGGTTCAGGGTTTTAAATGTGTTCTGACTGTTCAGGGTTGTGGATGTGTTCAGACTGTTCAGGGTTGTGGATGTATTCAGACTGTTCAGGGTTGTGGATGTGTTCAGACTGTTCAGGGTTGTGGATGTATTCAGACTGTTCAGGGTTGTGGATGTGTTCAGACTGTTCAGGGTTGTGGACGTATTCAGAATGTTCAGGGTTGTGGATATATTCAGAATGTTCAGGGTTGTGAATGTGTTCAGACTGTTCAGGGTTGTGGATGTATTCAGACTGTTCAGGGAGGTGGATGTGTTCAGACTGTTCAGTGTTGTGGATGTATTCAGACTGTTCAGGGTTGTGGATGTGTTCAGACTGTTCAGGTTTGTGAATGTGTTCAGACTGTTCAGGGTTGTGGACCTATTCAGAATGTTCAGGGTTGTTGATGTGTTCAGACTGTTCAGGGTTGTGGATGTATTCAGACTGTTCAGGGTTGTGGATGTGTTCAGACTGTTCAGGGTTGTGGACGTATTCAGAATGTTCAGGGTTGTGGATCTGTTCAGACTGTTCAGGGTTGTGGATGTGTTCAGAATGTTCAGGGTTGTGGATGTGTTCAGAACTGTTCAGGGTTGTGGACGTTTTCAGAATGTTCAGGGTTGTTGATGTGTTCAGACTGTTCAGGGTTGTGGATGTATTCAGACTGTTCAGGGTTGTGGATGTGTTCAGACTGTTCAGGGTTGTGGACGTTTTCAGAATGTTCAGGGTTGTTGATGTGTTCAGACTGTTCAGGGTTGTGGATGTATTCAGACTGTTCAGGGTTGTGGATGTGTTCAGACTGTTCAGGTTTGTGAATGTGTTCAGACTGTTCAGGGTTGTGGACCTATTCAGAATGTTCAGGGTTGTTGATGTGTTCAGCCTGTTCAGGGTTGTGGATGTATTCAGACTGTTCAGGGTTGTGGATGTGTTCAGACTGTTCAGGGTTGTGGATGTATTCAGACTGTTCAGGGTTG
This sequence comes from Oncorhynchus kisutch, assembly GCF_002021735.2. NCBI lineage: Eukaryota > Metazoa > Chordata > Actinopteri > Salmoniformes > Salmonidae > Oncorhynchus > Oncorhynchus kisutch. The sequence continues at coordinate 8,384,006 of NC_034196.2, forward strand.
TGGACGTGTTCAGACTGTTCAAATCAAATCAAATTTATTTATATAGCCCTTCGTACATCAGCTGATATCTCAAAGTGCTGTACAGAAACCCAGCCTAAAACCCCAAACAGCAAGCAATGCAGGTGGAGAAGCACAGTGGCTAGGAAAAACTCCCTAGAAAGGGCCAATACCTAGGAAGAAACCTAGAGAGGAACCAGGCTATGTGGGGTGGCCAGTCCTCTTCTGGCTGTGCCGGGTGGAGATTATAACAGAACATGGTCAAGATGTTCAATGTTCATAAATGACCAGCATGGTCGAATAATAATAAGGCAGAACAGTTGAAACTAGAGCAGCAGCACAGTCAGGTGGAAGTTGAAACTGGAGCAGCAGCATGGCCAGGTAGACTGGGGACAGCAAGGAGTCATCATGTCAGGTAGTCCTGGGGCATGGTCCTAGGGCTCAGGTCAGTTGAAACTGGAACAGCAGCATGGCCAGGTGGACTGGGGACAGCAAGGAGTCATCATGTCAGGTAGTCCTGGGGCATGGTCTAGGGCTCAGGTCCTCCGAGAGAGAGAAAGAAAGAGAGAAGGAGAGAATTAGAGAACGCACACTTAGATTCACACAGGACACCGAATAGGACAGGAGAAGTACTCCAGATATAACAAACTGACCCCAGCCCCCCGACACATAAACTACTGCAGCATAAATACTGGAGGCTGAGACAGGAGGGGTCAGGAGACACTGTGGCCCCATCCGAGGACACCCCCGGACAGGGCCAAACAGGAAGGATATAACCCCACCCACTTTGCCAAAGCACAGCCCCCACACCACTAGAGGGATATCTTCAACCACCAACTTACCATCCTGAGACAAGGCTGAGTATAGCCCACAAAGATCTCCGCCACGGCACAACCCAAGGGGGGGGGGGCGCCAACCCAGACAGGATGACCACAACAGTGAATCAACCCACTCAGGTGACGCACCCCCTCCAGGGACAGCATGAGAGAGCCCCAGCAAGCCAGTGACTCAGCCCCTGTAATAGGGTTAGAGGCAGAGAATCCCAGTGGAAAGAGGGGAACCGGCAGGCAGAGACAGCAAGGGCGGTTCGTTGCTCCAGAGCCTTTCCGTTCACCTTCCCACTCCTGGGCCAGACTACACTCAATCATATGACCCACTGAAGAGATGAGTCTTCAGTAAAGACTTAAAGGTTGAGACCGAGTTTGCGTCTCTGACAGGGTTGTGGATGTATTCAGAATGTTCAGGGTTGTGGATGTATTCAGAATGTTCAGGGTTGTGAATGTGTTCAGACTGTTCAGGGTTGTGGATGTGTTCAGACTGTTCAGGGTTGTGGATGTGTTCAGACTGTTCAGGGTTGTGGATGTGTTCAGACTGTTCAGGGAGGTGGATGTGTTCAGACTGTTCAGGGTTGTGGATGTGTTCAGACTGTTCAGGGTTGTGGATGTGTTCAGACTGTTCAGGTTTGTGAATGTGTTCAGACTGTTCAGGGTTGTGGATGTATTCAGATGTTCAGGGTTGTGGATGTGTTCAGACTGTTCAGGGTTGTGGATGTATTCAGACTGTTCAGGGTTGTGGATGTGTTCAGACTGTTCAGGGTTGTGGATGTATTCAGACTGTTCAGGGTTGTGGATGTGTTCAGACTGTTCAGGGTTGTGGATGTATTCAGAATGTTCAGGGTTGTGGATATATTCAGAATGTTCAGGGTTGTGGATGTGTTCAGACTGTTCAGGGTTGTGGATGTGTTCAGACTGTTCAGGGTTGTGGATTGTATTCAGACTGTTCAGGGTTGTGGATGTGTTCAGACTGTTCAGGTTTGTGAATGTGTTCAGACTGTTCAGGGTTGTGGATGTATTCAGACTGTTCAGGGTTGTTGATGTGTTCAGACTGTTCAGGGTTGTGGATGTATTCAGACTGTTCAGGGTTGTGGATGTGTTCAGGGTTGTGGATGTGTTCAGACTGTTCAGGGTTGTGGATGTATTCAGAATGTTCAGGGTTGTGGATGTGTTCAGACTGTTCAGGGTTGTGGATGTGTTCAGACTGTTCAGGGTTGTGGATGTGTTCAGACTGTTCAGGGTTGTGGATGTTTTCAGAATGTTCAGGGTTGTTGATGTGTTCAGACTGTTCAGGGTTGTGGATGTATTCAGACTGTTCAGGGTTGTGGATGTGTTCAGACTGTTCAGGGTTGTGGACGTTTTCAGAATGTTCAGGGTTGTTGATGTGTTCAGACTGTTCAGGGTTGTGGATGTATTCAGACTGTTCAGGGTTGTGGATGTGTTCAGACTGTTCAGGGTTGTGGATGTATTCAGAATGTTCAGGGTTGTGAATGTGTTCAGACTGTTCAGGGTTGTGGATGTGTTCAGACTGTTCAGGGTTGTGGATGTATTCAGAATGTTCAGGGTTGTGGATGTGTTCAGACTGTTCAGGGTTGTGAATGTGTTCAGGGTTGTGGATGTATTCAGAATGTTCAGGGTTGTAAATGTGTTCAGACTGTTCAGGGTTGTGGATGTGTTCAGACTGTTCAGGGTTGTGGATGTGTTCAGACTGTTCAGGGTTGTGGATGTATTCAGACTGTTCAGGGTTGTGGATGTATTCAGACTGTTCAGGGTTGTGGATGTGTTCAGACTGTTCAGGGTTGTGGATGTATTCAGACTGTTCAGGGTTGTGGATGTGTTCAGACTGTTCAGGGTTGTGAATGTGTTCAGACTGTTCAGGGTTGTGGATGTATTCAGAATGTTCAGGGTTGTTGATGTGTTCAGACTGTTCAGGGTTGTGGATGTATTCAGACTGTTCAGGGTTGTGGATGTGTTCAGACTGTTCAGGGTTGTGGATGTGTTCAGACTGTTCAGGGTTGTGGATGTATTCAGAATGTTCAGGGTTGTGGATGTGTTCAGACTGTTCAGGGTTGTGGATGTATTCAGACTGTTCAGGGTTGTGGATGTATTCAGGTGTTCAGGGTTGTGGATGTGTTCAGACTGTTCAGGGTTTTGGATGTGTTCAGACTGTTCAGGGTTGTGGATGTGTTCAGACTGTTCAGGGTTGTGGATGTATTCAGACTGTTCAGGGTTTTGGATGTGTTCAGACTGTTCAGGGTTTTGGATGTGTTCAGACTGTTCAGGGTTGTGGATGTGTTCAGACTGTTCAGGGTTGTGGATGTGTTCAGACTGTTCAGGGTTGTGGATGTGTTCAGACTGTTCAGGGTTGTGGATGTGTTCAGACTGTTCAGGGTTGTGGATGTGTTCAGACTGTTCAGGGTTGTTGATGTTTTCAGAATGTTTAGGGTTGTGGATGTGTTCAGACTGTTCAGGGTTGTGGATGTGTTCAGACTGTTCAGGGTTGTGGATGTGTTCAGACTGTTCAGGGTTGTGGATGTATTCAGACTGTTCAGGGTTGTGGATGTGTTCAGACTGTTCAGGGTTGTGGATGTATTCAGACTGTTCAGGGTTGTGGATGTGTTCAGAATGTTCAGGGTTGTGGATGTATTCAGACTGTTCAGGGTTGTGGATGTGTGTTCAGGGTTGTGGATGTATTCAGAATGTTCAGGGTTGTGGATGTATTCAGAATGTTCAGGGTTGTGGATGTGTTCAGACTGTTCAGGGTTGTGGATGTATTCAGACTGTTCATGGTTTTGGATGTATTCAGAATGTTTAGGATTGTGGATGATTTCAGGGTTGTGGATGTATTCAGAATGTTCAGGGTTGTGAATGTGTTCAGACTGTTCAGGGTTGTGGATGTGTTCAGACTGTTCAGGGTTGTGGATGTATTCAGACTGTTCAGGTTTGTGGATGTATTCAGACTGTTCAGGGTTGTGGATGTGTTCAGAATGTTCAGGGTTGTGGATGTGTTCAGAATGTTCAGGGTTGTGGATGTGTTCAGAATGTTCAGGGTTGTGGATGTGTTCAGACTGTTCAGGGTTGTGGATGTATTCAGACTGTTCAGGGTTTGGATGTGTTCAGATGTTCAGGGTTTGGATGTGTTCAGACTGTTCAGGGTTGTGGATGTGTTCAGACTGTTCAGGGTTGTGGATGTGTTCAGACTGTTCAGGGTTGTGGATGTGTTCAGACTGTTCAGGGTTGTGGATGTATTCAGACTGTTCAGGGTTGTGGATGTGTTCAGACTGTTCAGGGTTGTGGATGTATTCAGAATGTTCAGGGTTGTGGATGTATTCAGAATGTTCAGGGTTGTGGATGTGTTCAGGTTTGTGGATATATTCAGAATGTTCAGGGTTGTGAATGTGTTCAGACTGTTCAGGGTTGTGGATGTGTTCAGAATGTTCAGGGTTGTGGATGTGTTCAGACTGTTCAGGGTTGTGGATGTATTCAGAATGTTCAGGGTTGTGGATGTGTTCAGACTGTTCAGGGTTGTGGACGTTTTCAGAATGTTCAGGGTTGTGGATGTGTTCAGACTGTTCAGGGTTGTGGATGTATTCAGACTGTTCAGGGTTGTGGATGTGTTCAGACTGTTCAGGGTTGTGGATGTTTTCAGAATGTTCAGGGTTGTTGATGTGTTCAGACTGTTCAGGGTTGTGGATGTATTCAGACTGTTCAGGGTTGTAATGTGTTCAGACTGTTCAGGGTTGTGGATGTGTTCAGACTGTTCAGGTTTGTGAATGTGTTCAGACTGTTCAGGGTTGTGGATGTGTTCAGACTGTTCAGGTTTGTGAATGTGTTCAGACTGTTCAGGGTTGTGGACCTATTCAGAAGTTCAGGGTTGTTGATGTGTTCAGACTGTTCAGGGTTGTGGATGTATTCAGACTGTTCAGGGTTGTGGATGTGTTCAGACTGTTCAGGGTTGTGGATGTATTCAGAATGTTCAGGGTTGTGGATGTGTTCAGACTGTTCAGGGTTGTGGATGTATTCAGACTGTTCAGGGTTTTGGATGTGTTCAGATGTTCAGGGTTTTATGTGTTCAGACTGTTCAGGGTTGTGGATGTGTTCAGACTGTTCAGGGTTGTGGATGTGTTCAGACTGTTCAGGGTTGTGGATGTGTTCAGACTGTTCAGGTTTGTGGATGTATTCAGATGTTCAGGGTTTTGGATGTGTTCAGACTGTTCAGGGTTGTGGATGTGTTCAGACTGTTCAGGGTTGTGGATGTATTCAGACTGTTCAGGGTTGTGGATGTGTTCAGACTGTTCAGGGTTGTGGATGTATTCAGACTGTTCAGGGTTGTGGATGTGTTCAGACTGTTCAGGGTTGTGGATGTATTCAGAATGTTCAGGGTTGTGGATGTATTCAGAATGTTCAGGGTTGTGGATGTGTTCAGACTGTTCAGGGTTGTGGATGTGTTCAGACTGTTCAGGGTTGTGGATGTGTTCAGACTGTTCAGGGTTGTGGATGTATTCAGACTGTTCAGGGTTGTGGATGTGTTCAGACTGTTCAGGGTTGTGGATGTATTCAGACTGTTCAGGGTTGTGGATGTGTTCAGACTGTTCAGGTTTGTGAATGTGTTCAGACTGTTCAGGGTTGTGGATGTATTCAGAATGTTCAGGGTTGTTGATGTGTTCAGACTGTTCAGGGTTGTGGATGTATTCAGACTGTTCAGGGTTGTGGATGTGTTCAGACTGTTCAGGGTTGTGGATGTATTCAGAATGTTCAGGGTTGTGGATGTGTTCAGACTGTTCAGGGTTGTGGATGTGTTCAGACTGTTCAGGGTTGTGGATGTGTTCAGACTGTTCAGGGTTGTGGATGTATTCAGACTGTTCAGGGTTGTGGATGTTTTCAGACTGTTCAGGGTTGTGGATGTGTTCAGACTGTTCAGGGTTGTGGATGTATTCAGACTGTTCAGGGTTGTGGATGTGTTCAGACTGTTCAGGGTTGTGGATGTTTTCAGACTGTTCAGGGTTGTGGATGTGTTCAGACTGTTCAGGGTTGTGGATGTATTCAGACTGTTCAGGGTTGTGGATGTGTTCAGACTGTTCAGGGTTGTGGATGTGTTCAGACTGTTCAGGGTTGTGGATGTGTTCAGACTGTTCAGGGTTGTGGATGTGTTCAGACTGTTCAGGGTTGTGGATGTGTTCAGACTGTTCAGGGTTGTGGATGTGTTCAGACTGTTCAGGGTTGTGGATGTATTCAGACTGTTCAGGGTTGTGGATGTTTCAGACTGTTCAGGGTTGTGGATGTGTTCAGACTGTTCAGGGTTGTGGATGTGTTCAGACTGTTCAGGGTTGTGGATGTGTTCAGACTGTTCAGGGTTGTGGATGTATTCAGACTGTTCAGGGTTGTGGATGTGTTCAGACTGTTCAGGGTTGTGGATGTATTCAGACTGTTCAGGGTTGTGGATGTGTTCAGACTGTTCAGGTTTGTGGATGTGTTCAGACTGTTCAGGGTTGTGGATGTATTCAGAATGTTCAGGGTTGTGGATGTGTTCAGACTGTTCAGGGTTGTGGATGTATTCAGACTGTTCAGGGTTGTGGATGTGTTCAGACTGTTCAGGGTTGTGGATGTATTCAGACTGTTCAGGGTTGTGGATGTGTTCAGACTGTTCAGGGTTGTGGATGTGTTCAGACTGTTCAGGGTTGTGGATGTGTTCAGACTGTTCAGGGTTGTGGATGTGTTCAGACTGTTCAGGGTTGTGGATGTTTTCAGAATGTTCAGGGTTGTGATGTGTTCAGACTGTTCAGGGTTGTGGATGTATTCAGACTGTTCAGGGTTGTGGATGTGTTCAGACTGTTCAGGGTTGTGGATGTTTTCAGAATGTTCAGGGTTGTGATGTGTTCAGACTGTTCAGGGTTGTGGATGTATTCAGACTGTTCAGGGTTGTGGATGTGTTCAGACTGTTCAGGGTTGTGGATGTGTTCAGACTGTTCAGGTTTGTGGATGTGTTCAGACTGTTCAGGGTTGTGGATGTGTTCAGACTGTTCAGGTTTGTGAATGTGTTCAGACTGTTCAGGGTTGTGGACCTATTCAGAAGTTCAGGGTTGTTGATGTGTTCAGACTGTTCAGGGTTGTGGATGTATTCAGACTGTTCAGGGTTGTGGATGTGTTCAGACTGTTCAGGGTTGTGGATGTATTCAGAATGTTCAGGGTTGTGAATGTGTTCAGACTGTTCAGGGTTGTGGATGTGTTCAGACTGTTCAGGGTTGTGGATGTATTCAGAATGTTCAGGGTTGTGGATGTGTTCAGACTGTTCAGGGTTGTGAATGTGTTCAGGGTTGTGGATGTATTCAGAATGTTCAGGGTTGTGGATGTGTTCAGACTGTTCAGGGTTGTGGATGTGTTCAGACTGTTCAGGGTTGTGGATGTGTTCAGACTGTTCAGGGTTGTGGATGTATTCAGACTGTTCAGGGTTGTGGATGTATTCAGACTGTTCAGGGTTGTGGATGTGTTCAGACTGTTCAGGGTTGTGGATGTATTCAGACTGTTCAGGGTTGTGGATGTGTTCAGACTGTTCAGGTTTGTGAATGTGTTCAGACTGTTCAGGGTTGTGGATGTATTCAGAATGTTCAGGGTTGTTGATGTGTTCAGACTGTTCAGGGTTGTGGATGTATTCAGACTGTTCAGGGTTGTGGATGTGTTCAGACTGTTCAGGGTTGTGGATGTGTTCAGACTGTTCAGGGTTGTGGATGTATTCAGAATGTTCAGGGTTGTGGATGTGTTCAGACTGTTCAGGGTTGTGGATGTATTCAGACTGTTCAGGGTTGTGGATGTATTCAGACTGTTCAGGGTTGTGGATGTGTTCAGACTGTTCAGGGTTTTGGATGTGTTCAGACTGTTCAGGGTTGTGGATGTGTTCAGACTGTTCAGGGTTGTGGATGTATTCAGACTGTTCAGGGTTGTGGATGTGTTCAGACTGTTCAGGGTTTTGGATGTGTTCAGACTGTTCAGGGTTGTGGATGTGTTCAGACTGTTCAGGGTTGTGGATGTGTTCAGACTGTTCAGGGTTGTGGATGTGTTCAGACTGTTCAGGGTTGTGGATGTGTTCAGAATGTTCAGGGTTGTGGATGTGTTCAGACTGTTCAGGGTTGTGGATGTTTTCAGAATGTTCAGGGTTGTGGATGTGTTCAGACTGTTCAGGGTTGTGGATGTGTTCAGACTGTTCAGGGTTGTGGATGTGTTCAGACTGTTCAGGGTTGTGGATGTGTTCAGACTGTTCAGGGTTGTGGATGTGTTCAGAATGTTCAGGGTTGTGGATGTGTTCAGACTGTTCAGGGTTGTGGATGTATTCAGACTGTTCAGGGTTGTGGATGTGTTCAGGGTTGTGGATGTATTCAGAATGTTCAGGGTTGTGGATGTATTCAGACTGTTCAGGGTTGTGGATGTGTTCAGACTGTTCAGGGTTGTGGATGTATTCAGACTGTTCAGGGTTTTGGATGTATTCAGACTGTTCAGGGTTGTGGATGATGTTCAGGGTTGTGGATGTATTCAGACTGTTCAGGGTTGTGGATGTGTTCAGACTGTTCAGGGTTGTGGATGTGTTCAGACTGTTCAGGGTTGTGGATGTATTCAGACTGTTCAGGTTGTGGATGTGTTCAGACTGTTCAGGGTTGTGGATGTGTTCAGACTGTTCAGGGTTGTGGATGTGTTCAGACTGTTCAGGGTTGTGGATGTGTTCAGAATGTTCAGGGTTGTGGATGTGTTCAGACTGTTCAGGGTTGTGGATGTATTCAGACTGTTCAGGGTTGTGGATGTGTTCAGACTGTTCAGGGTTGTGGATGTGTTCAGACTGTTCAGGTTTGTGATGTGTTCAGACTGTTCAGGGTTGTGGATGTGTTCAGACTGTTCAGGTTTGTGAATGTGTTCAGACTGTTCAGGGTTGTGGATGTATTCAGAAGTTCAGGGTTGTTGATGTGTTCAGACTGTTCAGGGTTGTGGATGTATTCAGACTGTTCAGGGTTGTGGATGTGTTCAGACTGTTCAGGGTTGTGGATGTATTCAGAATGTTCAGGGTTGTGGATGTGTTCAGACTGTTCAGGGTTGTGGATGTGTTCAGACTGTTCAGGGTTGTGGATGTATTCAGAATGTTCAGGGTTGTGGATGTGTTCAGACTGTTCAGGGTTGTGTATGTGTTCAGGGTTGTGGATGTATTCAGACTGTTCAGGGTTGTGGATGTGTTCAGACTGTTCAGGGTTGTGGATGTGTTCAGGGTTGTGGATGTGTTCAGACTGTTCAGGGTTGTGGATGTATTCAGACTGTTCAGGGTTGTGGATGTGTTCAGACTGTTCAGGGTTGTGGATGTGTTCAGACTGTTCAGGGTTGTGGATGTATTCAGACTGTTCAGGGTTGTGGATGATGTTCAGGGTTGTGGATGTATTCAGACTGTTCAGGGTTGTGGATGTGTTCAGACTGTTCAGGGTTGTGGATGTGTTCAGACTGTTCAGGGTTGTGGATGTATTCAGACTGTTCAGGGTTGTGGATGTGTTCAGACTGTTCAGGGTTGTGGATGTGTTCAGACTGTTCAGGGTTGTGGATGTGTTCAGACTGTTCAGGGTTGTGGATGTGTTCAGACTGTTCAGGGTTGTGGATGTGTTCAGACTGTTCAGGGTTGTGGATGTATTCAGACTGTTCAGGGTTGTGGATGTGTTCAGACTGTTCAGGGTTGTGGATGTGTTCAGACTGTTCAGGTTTGTGGATGTGTTCAGACTGTTCAGGGTTGTGGATGTGTTCAGACTGTTCAGGTTTGTGAATGTGTTCAGACTGTTCAGGGTTGTGGATGTATTCAGAAGTTCAGGGTTGTTGATGTGTTCAGACTGTTCAGGGTTGTGGATGTATTCAGACTGTTCAGGGTTGTGGATGTGTTCAGACTGTTCAGGGTTGTGGATGTATTCAGAATGTTCAGGGTTGTGGATGTGTTCAGACTGTTCAGGGTTGTGGATGTGTTCAGACTGTTCAGGGTTGTGGATGTATTCAGACTGTTCAGGGTTGTGGATGTGTTCAGACTGTTCAGGGTTGTGAATGTGTTCAGGGTTGTGGATATTTCAGAATGTTCAGGGTTGTGGATGTGTTCAGACTGTTCAGGGTTGTGGATGTGTTCAGACTGTTCAGGGTTGTGGATGTGTTCAGACTGTTCAGGGTTGTGGATGTATTCAGACTGTTCAGGGTTGTGGATGTATTCAGACTGTTCAGGGTTGTGGATGTGTTCAGACTGTTCAGGGTTGTGGATGTATTCAGACTGTTCAGGGTTGTGGATGTGTTCAGACTGTTCAGGTTGTGAATGTGTTCAGACTGTTCAGGGTTGTGGATGTATTCAGAATGTTCAGGGTTGTTGATGTGTTCAGACTGTTCAGGGTTGTGGATGTATTCAGACTGTTCAGGGTTGTGGATGTGTTCAGACTGTTCAGGGTTGTGGATGTGTTCAGACTGTTCAGGGTTGTGGATGTATTCAGACTGTTCAGGGTTGTGGATGTGTTCAGACTGTTCAGGGTTGTGGATGTATTCAGACTGTTCAGGGTTGTGGATGTATTCAGGTGTTCAGGGTTGTGGATGTGTTCAGACTGTTCAGGGTTTTGGATGTGTTCAGACTGTTCAGGGTTGTGGATGTGTTCAGACTGTTCAGGGTTGTGGATGTATTCAGACTGTTCAGGGTTTGGATGTGTTCAGACTGTTCAGGGTTTTGGATGTGTTCAGACTGTTCAGGGTTGTGGATGTGTTCAGACTGTTCAGGGTTGTGGATGTGTTCAGACTGTTCAGGGTTGTGGATGTGTTCAGACTGTTCAGGGTTGTGGATGTGTTCAGAATGTTCAGGGTTGTGGATGTGTTCAGACTGTTCAGGGTTGTTGATGTTTTCAGAATGTTTAGGGTTGTGGATGTGTTCAGACTGTTCAGGGTTGTGGATGTGTTCAGACTGTTCAGGGTTGTGGATGTGTTCAGACTGTTCAGGGTTGTGGATGTATTCAGACTGTTCAGGGTTGTGGATGTGTTCAGACTGTTCAGGGTTGTGGATGTATTCAGAATGTTCAGGGTTGTGGACATCTTCAGAATGTTCAGGGTTGTGGATGTATTCAGACTGTTCAGGGTTGTGGATGTGTTCAGGGTTGTGGATGTATTCAGAATGTTCAGGGTTGTGGATGTATTCAGAATGTTCAGGGTTGTGGATGTGTTCAGACGGTTCAGGGTTGTGGATGTATTCAGACTGTTCATGGTTTTGGATGTATTCAGAATGTTTAGGATTGTGGATGATTTCAGGGTTGTGGATATATTCAGAATGTTCAGGGTTGTGAATGTGTTCAGACTGTTCAGGGTTGTGGATGTGTTCAGACTGTTCAGGGTTGTGGATGTATTCAGACTGTTCAGGTTTGTGGATGTATTCAGACTGTTCAGGGTTGTGGATGTGTTCAGAATGTTCAGGGTTGTGGATGTGTTCAGAATGTTCAGGGTTGTGGATGTGTTCAGAATGTTCAGGGTTGTGGATGTGTTCAGACTGTTCAGGGTTGTGGATGTATTCAGACTGTTCAGGGTTTTGGATGTGTTCAGATGTTCAGGGTTTTAAATGTGTTCAGACTGTTCAGGGTTGTGGATGTGTTCAGACTGTTCAGGGTTTTGGATGTGTTCAGACTGTTCAGGGTTGTGGATGTGTTCAGACTGTTCAGGGTTGTGGATGTATTCAGACTGTTCAGGGTTGTGGATGTGTTCAGAATGTTCAAGGTTGTGGATGTATTCAGAATGTTCAGGGTTGTGGATGTATTCAGAATGTTCAGGGTTGTGGATGTGTTCAGGTTTGTGGATATATTCAGAATGTTCAGGGTTGTGAATGTGTTCAGACTGTTCAGGGTTGTGGATGTGTTCAGAATGTTCAGGGTTGTGGATGTGTTCAGACTGTTCAGGGTTGTGGATGTATTCAGAATGTTCAGGGTTGTGGATGTGTTCAGACTGTTCAGGGTTGTGGACGTTTTCAGAATGTTCAGGGTTGTTGATGTGTTCAGACTGTTCAGGGTTGTGGATGTATTCAGACTGTTCAGGGTTGTGGATGTGTTCAGACTGTTCAGGGTTGTGGATGTTTTCAGAATGTTCAGGGTTGTTGATGTGTTCAGACTGTTCAGGGTTGTGGATGTATTCAGACTGTTCAGGGTTGTAATGTGTTCAGACTGTTCAGGGTTGTGGATGTGTTCAGACTGTTCAGGTTTGTGAATGTGTTCAGACTGTTCAGGGTTGTGGATGTGTTCAGACTGTTCAGGTTTGTGAATGTGTTCAGACTGTTCAGGGTTGTGGACCTATTCAGCAAGTTCAGGGTTGTTGATGTGTTCAGACTGTTCAGGGTTGTGGATGTATTCAGACTGTTCAGGGTTGTGGATGTGTTCAGACTGTTCAGGGTTGTGGATGTATTCAGAATGTTCAGGGTTGTGGATGTGTTCAGACTGTTCAGGGTTGTGGATGTATTCAGACTGTTCAGGGTTTTGGATGTGTTCAGATGTTCAGGGTTTTAATGTGTTCAGACTGTTCAGGGTTGTGGATGTGTTCAGACTGTTCAGGGTTTTGGATGTGTTCAGACTGTTCAGGGTTGTGGATGTGTTCAGACTGTTCAGGTTTGTGGATGTATTCAGATGTTCAGGGTTTTAAATGTGTTCAGACTGTTCAGGGTTGTGGATGTGTTCAGACTGTTCAGGGTTGTGGATGTATTCAGACTGTTCAGGGTTGTGGATGTGTTCAGACTGTTCAGGGTTGTGGATGTATTCAGACTGTTCAGGGTTGTGGATGTGTTCAGACTGTTCAGGGTTGTGGATGTATTCAGAATGTTCAGGGTTGTGGATATATTCAGAATGTTCAGGGTTGTGAATGTGTTCAGACTGTTCAGGGTTGTGGATGTGTTCAGACTGTTCAGGGTTGTGGATGTGTTCAGACTGTTCAGGGTTGTGGATGTATTCAGACTGTTCAGGGTTGTGGATGTGTTCAGACTGTTCAGGGTTGTGGATGTATTCAGACTGTTCAGGGTTGTGGATGTGTTCAGACTGTTCAGGTTTGTGAATGTGTTCAGACTGTTCAGGGTTGTGGATGTATTCAGAATGTTCAGGGTTGTGGATGTGTTCAGACTGTTCAGGGTTGTGGATGTATTCAGACTGTTCAGGGTTGTGGATGTGTTCAGACTGTTCAGGGTTGTGGATGTATTCAGAATGTTCAGGGTTGTGGATGTGTTCAGACTGTTCAGGGTTGTGGATGTGTTCAGAATGTTCAGGGTTGTGGATGTGTTCAGACTGTTCAGGGTTGTGGATGTATTCAGACTGTTCAGGGTTGTGGATGTGTTCAGACTGTTCAGGGTTGTGGATGTTTTCAGAATGTTCAGGGTTGTTGATGTGTTCAGACTGTTCAGGGTTGTGGATGTATTCAGACTGTTCAGGGTTGTGGATGTGTTCAGACTGTTCAGGGTTGTGGATGTTTCAGAATGTTCAGGGTTGTTGATGTGTTCAGACTGTTCAGGGTTGTGGATGTGTTCAGACTGTTCAGGGTTGTGGATGTGTTCAGACTGTTCAGGGTTGTGGATGTGTTCAGACTGTTCAGGTTTGTGGATGTGTTCAGACTGTTCAGGGTTGTGGATGTGTTCAGACTGTTCAGGTTGTGGATGTGTTCAGACTGTTCAGGGTTGTGGATGTATTCAGAAGTTCAGGGTTGTGGATGTGTTCAGACTGTTCAGGGTTGTGGATGTATTCAGACTGTTCAGGGTTGTGGATGTGTTCAGACTGTTCAGGTTTGTGGATGTGTTCAGACTGTTCAGGGTTGTGGATGTATTCAGAATGTTCAGGGTTGTTGATGTGTTCAGACTGTTCAGGGTTGTGGATGTATTCAGACTGTTCAGGGTTGTGGATGTGTTCAGACTGTTCAGGGTTGTGGATGTGTTCAGACTGTTCAGGGTTGTGGATGTATTCAGAATGTTCAGGGTTGTGGATGTGTTCAGACTGTTCAGGGTTGTGGATGTATTCAGACTGTTCAGGGTTGTGGATGTATTCAGGTGTTCAGGGTTGTGGATGTGTTCAGACTGTTCAGGGTTTTGGATGTGTTCAGACTGTTCAGGGTTGTGGATGTGTTCAGACTGTTCAGGGTTGTGGATGTATTCAGACTGTTCAGGGTTTTGGATGTGTTCAGACTGTTCAGGGTTTTGGATGTGTTCAGACTGTTCAGGGTTGTGGATGTGTTCAGACTGTTCAGGGTTGTGGATGTGTTCAGACTGTTCAGGGTTGTGGATGTGTTCAGACTGTTCAGGGTTGTGGATGTGTTCAGAATGTTCAGGGTTGTGGATGTGTTCAGACTGTTCAGGGTTGTTGATGTTTTCAGAATGTTTAGGGTTGTGGATGTGTTCAGACTGTTCAGGGTTGTGGATGTGTTCAGACTGTTCAGGGTTGTGGATGTGTTCAGACTGTTCAGGGTTGTGGATGTATTCAGACTGTTCAGGGTTGTGGATGTGTTCAGACTGTTCAGGGTTGTGGATGTATTCAGAATGTTCAGGGTTGTGGATGTGTTCAGAATGTTCAGGGTTGTGGATGTATTCAGACTGTTCAGGGTTGTGGATGTGTTCAGGGTTGTGGATGTATTCAGAATGTTCAGGGTTGTGGATGTATTCAGAATGTTCAGGGTTGTGGATGTGTTCAGACTGTTCAGGGTTGTGGATGTATTCAGACTGTTCAGGGTTTTGGATGTATTCAGAATGTTCAGGATTGTGGATGATTTCAGGGTTGTGGATATATTCAGAATGTTCAGGGTTGTGAATGTGTTCAGACTGTTCAGGGTTGTGGATGTGTTCAGACTGTTCAGGGTTGTGGATGTATTCAGACTGTTCAGGTTTGTGGATGTATTCAGACTGTTCAGGGTTGTGGATGTGTTCAGACTGTTCAGGGTTGTGGATGTGTTCAGAATGTTCAGGGTTGTGGATGTGTTCAGAATGTTCAGGGTTGTGGATGTGTTCAGACTGTTCAGGGTTGTGGATGTATTCAGACTGTTCAGGGTTTGGATGTGTTCAGATGTTCAGGGTTTTGGATGTGTTCAGACTGTTCAGGGTTGTGGATGTGTTCAGACTGTTCAGGGTTTTGGATGTGTTCAGACTGTTCAGGGTTGTGGATGTGTTCAGACTGTTCAGGGTTGTGGATGTATTCAGACTGTTCAGGGTTGTGGATGTGTTCAGAATGTTCAGGGTTGTGGATGTATTCAGAATGTTCAGGGTTGTGGATGTATTCAGAATGTTCAGGGTTGTGGATGTGTTCAGGTTTGTGGATATATTCAGAATGTTCAGGGTTGTGAATGTGTTCAGACTGTTCAGGGTTGTGGATGTGTTCAGAATGTTCAGGGTTGTGGATGTGTTCAGACTGTTCAGGGTTGTGGATGTATTCAGAATGTTCAGGGTTGTGGATGTGTTCAGACTGTTCAGGGTTGTGGATGTTTTCAGAATGTTCAGGGTTGTTGATGTGTTCAGACTGTTCAGGGTTGTGGATGTATTCAGACTGTTCAGGGTTGTGGATGTGTTCAGACTGTTCAGGGTTGTGGATGTTTTCAGAATGTTCAGGGTTGTTGATGTGTTCAGACTGTTCAGGGTTGTGGATGTATTCAGACTGTTCAGGGTTGTAATGTGTTCAGACTGTTCAGGGTTGTGGATGTGTTCAGACTGTTCAGGTTTGTGAATGTGTTCAGACTGTTCAGGGTTGTGGATGTGTTCAGACTGTTCAGGTTTGTGAATGTGTTCAGACTGTTCAGGGTTGTGGACCTATTCAGAAGTTCAGGGTTGTTGATGTGTTCAGACTGTTCAGGGTTGTGGATGTATTCAGACTGTTCAGGGTTGTGGATGTGTTCAGACTGTTCAGGGTTGTGGATGTATTCAGAATGTTCAGGTTGTGGATGTGTTCAGACTGTTCAGGGTTGTGGATGTATTCAGACTGTTCAGGGTTTTGGATGTGTTCAGATGTTCAGGGTTTTGGATGTGTTCAGACTGTTCAGGGTTGTGGATGTGTTCAGACTGTTCAGGGTTTTGGATGTGTTCAGACTGTTCAGGGTTGTGGATGTGTTCAGACTGTTCAGGTTTGTGGATGTATTCAGATGTTCAGGGTTTTAAATGTGTTCAGACTGTTCAGGGTTGTGGATGTGTTCAGACTGTTCAGGGTTGTGGATGTATTCAGACTGTTCAGGGTTGTGGATGTGTTCAGACTGTTCAGGGTTGTGGATGTATTCAGACTGTTCAGGGTTGTGGATGTGTTCAGACTGTTCAGGGTTGTGGATGTATTCAGAATGTTCAGGGTTGTGGATGTATTCAGAATGTTCAGGGTTGTGAATGTGTTCAGACTGTTCAGGGTTGTGGATGTGTTCAGACTGTTCAGGGTTGTGGATGTGTTCAGACTGTTCAGGGTTGTGGATGTATTCAGACTGTTCAGGGTTGTGGATGTGTTCAGACTGTTCAGGGTTGTGGATGTATTCAGACTGTTCAGGGTTGTGGATGTGTTCAGACTGTTCAGGTTTGTGAATGTGTTCAGACTGTTCAGGGTTGTGGATGTATTCAGAATGTTCAGGGTTGTTGATGTGTTCAGACTGTTCAGGGTTGTGGATGTATTCAGACTGTTCAGGGTTGTGGATGTGTTCAGACTGTTCAGGGTTGTGGATGTATTCAGAATGTTCAGGGTTGTGGATGTGTTCAGACTGTTCAGGGTTGTGGATGTGTTCAGAATGTTCAGGGTTGTGGATGTGTTCAGACTGTTCAGGGTTGTGGATGTATTCAGACTGTTCAGGGTTGTGGATGTGTTCAGAATGTTCAGGGTTGTTGATGTGTTCAGACTGTTCAGGGTTGTGGATGTATTCAGACTGTTCAGGGTTGTGGATGTGTTCAGACTGTTCAGGGTTGTGGATGTTTTCAGAATGTTCAGGGTTGTTGATGTGTTCAGACTGTTCAGGGTTGTGGATGTATTCAGACTGTTCAGGGTTGTGGATGTGTTCAGACTGTTCAGGGTTGTGGATGTGTTCAGACTGTTCAGGGTTGTGGATGTGTTCAGACTGTTCAGGGTTGTGGATGTGTTCAGACTGTTCAGGGTTGTGGATGTGTTCAGACTGTTCAGGGTTGTGGATGTGTTCAGACTGTTCAGGGTTGTGGATGTATTCAGAATGTTCAGGGTTGTGGATGTATTCAGACTGTTCAGGGTTGTGGATGTGTTCAGACTGTTCAGGGTTGTGGATGTGTTCAGACTGTTCAGGGTTGTGGATGTGTTCAGACTGTTCAGGGTTGTGGATGTATTCAGACTGTTCAGGGTTGTGGATGTGTTCAGACTGTTCAGGGTTGTGGATGTATTCAGACTGTTCAGGGTTGTGGATGTGTTCAGACTGTTCAGGTTTGTGAATGTGTTCAGACTGTTCAGGGTTGTGGATGTATTCAGAATGTTCAGGGTTGTTGATGTGTTCAGACTGTTCAGGGTTGTGGATGTATTCAGACTGTTCAGGGTTGTGGATGTGTTCAGACTGTTCAGGGTTGTGGATGTATTCAGAATGTTCAGGGTTGTGGATGTGTTCAGACTGTTCAGGGTTGTGGATGTGTTCAGACTGTTCAGGGTTGTGGATGTGTTCAGACTGTTCAGGGTTGTGGATGTGTTCAGACTGTTCAGGGTTGTGGATGTTTTCAGAATGTTCAGGGTTGTTGATGTGTTCAGACTGTTCAGGGTTGTGGATGTATTCAGACTGTTCAGGGTTGTGGATGTGTTCAGACTGTTCAGGGTTGTGGATGTTTTCAGAATGTTCAGGGTTGTTGATGTGTTCAGACTGTTCAGGGTTGTGGATGTATTCAGACTGTTCAGGGTTGTAAATGTGTTCAGACTGTTCAGGGTTGTGGATGTGTTCAGACTGTTCAGGTTTGTGAATGTGTTCAGACTGTTCAGGGTTGTGGATGTGTTCAGACTGTTCAGGTTTGTGAATGTGTTCAGACTGTTCAGGGTTGTGGACCTATTCAGAAGTTCAGGGTTGTTGATGTGTTCAGACTGTTCAGGGTTGTGGATGTATTCAGACTGTTCAGGGTTGTGGATGTGTTCAGACTGTTCAGGGTTGTGGATATATTCAGAATGTTCAGGGTTGTGAATGTGTTCAGACTGTTCAGGGTTGTGGATGTGTTCAGACTGTTCAGGGTTGTGGATGTATTCAGAATGTTCAGGGTTGTGGATGTGTTCAGACGGTTCAGGGTTGTGAATGTGTTCAGGGTTGTGGATATATTCAGAATGTTCAGGGTTGTAAATGTGTTCAGACTGTTCAGGGTTGTGGATGTGTTCAGACTGTTCAGGGTTGTGGATGTGTTCAGACTGTTCAGGGTTGTGGATGTATTCAGACTGTTCAGGGTTGTGGATGTATTCAGACTGTTCAGGGTTGTGGATGTGTTCAGACTGTTCAGGGTTGTGGATGTATTCAGACTGTTCAGGGTTGTGGATGTGTTCAGACTGTTCAGGTTTGTGAATGTGTTCAGACTGTTCAGGGTTGTGGATGTATTCAGAATGTTCAGGGTTGTTGATGTGTTCAGACTGTTCAGGGTTGTGGATGTATTCAGACTGTTCAGGGTTGTGGATGTGTTCAGACTGTTCAGGGTTGTGGATGTGTTCAGACTGTTCAGGGTTGTGGATGTATTCAGAATGTTCAGGGTTGTGGATGTGTTCAGACTGTTCAGGGTTGTGGATGTATTCAGACTGTTCAGGGTTGTGGATGTATTCAGGTGTTCAGGGTTGTGGATGTGTTCAGACTGTTCAGGGTTTTAAATGTGTTCAGACTGTTCAGGGTTGTGGATGTGTTCAGACTGTTCAGGGTTGTGGATGTATTCAGACTGTTCAGGGTTTGGATGTGTTCAGACTGTTCAGGGTTTTGAATGTGTTCAGACTGTTCAGGGTTGTGGATGTGTTCAGACTGTTCAGGGTTGTGGATGTGTTCAGACTGTTCAGGGTTGTGGATGTGTTCAGACTGTTCAGGGTTGTGGATGTGTTCAGAATGTTCAGGGTTGTGGATGTGTTCAGACTGTTCAGGGTTGTGGATGTTTTCAGAATGTTCAGGGTTGTGGATGTGTTCAGACTGTTCAGGGTTGTGGATGTGTTCAGACTGTTCAGGGTTGTGGATGTGTTCAGACTGTTCAGGGTTGTGGATGTATTCAGACTGTTCAGGGTTGTGGATGTATTCAGAATGTTCAGGGTTGTGGATGTGTTCAGAATGTTCAGGGTTGTGGATGTATTCAGACTGTTCAGGGTTGTGGATGTGTTCAGGGTTGTGGATGTATTCAGAATGTTCAGGGTTGTGGATGTATTCAGAATGTTCAGGGTTGTGGATGTGTTCAGACTGTTCAGGGTTGTGGATGTATTCAGACTGTTCAGGGTTTTGGATGTATTCAGAATGTTCAGGATTGTGGATGATTTCAGGGTTGTGGATGTATTCAGACTGTTCAGGGTTGTGAATGTGTTCAGACTGTTCAGGGTTGTGGATGTGTTCAGACTGTTCAGGGTTGTGGATGTATTCAGACTGTTCAGGTTTGTGGATGTATTCAGACTGTTCAGGGTTGTGGATGTGTTCAGAATGTTCAGGTTGTGGATGTGTTCAGACTGTTCAGGGTTGTGGATGTGTTCAGAATGTTCAGGGTTGTGGATGTGTTCAGACTGTTCAGGGTTGTGGATGTATTCAGACTGTTCAGGGTTGTGGATGTGTTCAGACTGTTCAGGGTTGTGGATGTGTTCAGACTGTTCAGGTTTGTGAATGTGTTCAGACTGTTCAGGGTTGTGGATGTGTTCAGACTGTTCAGGTTTGTGAATGTGTTCAGACTGTTCAGGGTTGTGGATGTATTCAGAAGTTCAGGGTTGTTGATGTGTTCAGACTGTTCAGGGTTGTGGATGTATTCAGACTGTTCAGGGTTGTGGATGTGTTCAGACTGTTCAGGGTTGTGGATGTATTCAGAATGTTCAGGGTTGTGAATGTGTTCAGACTGTTCAGGGTTGTGGATGTGTTCAGACTGTTCAGGGTTGTGGATGTATTCAGAATGTTCAGGGTTGTGGATGTGTTCAGACTGTTCAGGGTTGTGAATGTGTTCAGGGTTGTGGATGTATTCAGAATGTTCAGGGTTGTGGATGTGTTCAGACTGTTCAGGGTTGTGGATGTGTTCAGACTGTTCAGGGTTGTGGATGTGTTCAGACTGTTCAGGGTTGTGGATGTATTCAGACTGTTCAGGGTTGTGGATGTGTTCAGGGTTGTGGATGTGTTCAGACTGTTCAGGGTTGTGGATGTATTCAGACTGTTCAGGGTTGTGGATGTGTTCAGACTGTTCAGGGTTGTGGATGTATTCAGACTGTTCAGGGTTGTGGATGTGTTCAGACTGTTCAGGGTTGTGGATGTGTTCAGACTGTTCAGGGTTGTGGATGTGTTCAGACTGTTCAGGGTTGTGGATGTGTTCAGGTTTGTGGATGTATTCAGAATGTTCAGGGTTGTGGATGTGTTCAGACTGTTCAGGGTTGTGGATGTGTTCAGACTGTTCAGGGTTGTGGATGTGTTCAGACTGTTCAGGGTTGTGGATGTATTCAGACTGTTCAGGGTTGTGGATGTGTTCAGACTGTTCAGGGTTGTGGATGTGTTCAGACTGTTCAGGGTTGTGGATGTGTTCAGACTGTTCAGGGTTGTGGATGTGTTCAGACTGTTCAGGGTTGTGGATGTGTTCAGACTGTTCAGGGTTGTGGATGTTTTCAGAATGTTCAGGGTTGTTGATGTGTTCAGACTGTTCAGGGTTGTGGATGTATTCAGACTGTTCAGGGTTGTGGATGTGTTCAGATGTTCAGGGTTGTGGATGTGTTCAGACTGTTCAGGGTTGTGGATGTGTTCAGACTGTTCAGGGTTGTGGATGTGTTCAGACTGTTCAGGGTTGTGGATGTGTTCAGACTGTTCAGGGTTGTGGATGTATTCAGACTGTTCAGGGTTGTGGATGTGTTCAGACTGTTCAGGGTTGTGGATGTATTCAGAATGTTCAGGGTTGTGGATGTGTTCAGACTGTTCAGGGTTGTGGATGTGTTCAGACTGTTCAGGGTTGTGGATGTGTTCAGACTGTTCAGGGTTGTGGATGTGTTCAGACTGTTCAGGGTTGTGGATGTATTCAGACTGTTCAGGGTTGTGGATGTGTTCAGACTGTTCAGGGTTGTGGATGTATTCAGACTGTTCAGGGTTGTGGATGTGTTCAGACTGTTCAGGTTTGTGGATGTGTTCAGACTGTTCAGGGTTGTGGATGTATTCAGAATGTTCAGGGTTGTTGATGTGTTCAGACTGTTCAGGGTTGTGGATGTATTCAGACTGTTCAGGGTTGTGGATGTGTTCAGACTGTTCAGGGTTGTGGATGTATTCAGACTGTTCAGGGTTGTGGATGTGTTCAGACTGTTCAGGGTTGTGGATGTGTTCAGACTGTTCAGGGTTGTGGATGTGTTCAGACTGTTCAGGGTTGTGGATGTGTTCAGACTGTTCAGGGTTGTGGATGTGTTCAGACTGTTCAGGGTTGTGGATGTGTTCAGACTGTTCAGGGTTGTGGATGTATTCAGACTGTTCAGGGTTGTGGATGTGTTCAGACTGTTCAGGGTTGTGGATGTTTTCAGACTGTTCAGGGTTGGATGTGTTCAGACTGTTCAGGGTTGTGGATGTATTCAGACTGTTCAGGGTTGTGGATGTGTTCAGACTGTTCAGGGTTGTGGATGTGTTCAGACTGTTCAGGGTTGTGGATGTGTTCAGACTGTTCAGGGTTGTGGATGTTTTCAGACTGTTCAGGGTTGTGGATGTGTTCAGACTGTTCAGGGTTGTGGATGTGTTCAGACTGTTCAGGGTTGTGGATGTGTTCAGACTGTTCAGGGTTGTGGATGTGTTCAGACTGTTCAGGGTTGTGGATGTGTTCAGACTGTTCAGGGTTGTGGATGTGTTCAGACTGTTCAGGGTTGTGGATGTGTTCAGACTGTTCAGGGTTGTGGATGTATTCAGACTGTTCAGGGTTGTGGATGTGTTCAGACTGTTCAGGGTTGTGGATGTATTCAGACTGTTCAGGGTTGTGGATGTGTTCAGACTGTTCAGGTTGTGGATGTGTTCAGACTGTTCAGGGTTGTGGATGTATTCAGAATGTTCAGGGTTGTTGATGTGTTCAGACTGTTCAGGGTTGTGGATGTATTCAGACTGTTCAGGGTTGTGGATGTGTTCAGACTGTTCAGGGTTGTGGATGTATTCAGAATGTTCAGGGTTGTGGATGTGTTCAGACTGTTCAGGGTTGTGGATGTGTTCAGACTGTTCAGGGTTGTGGATGTGTTCAGACTGTTCAGGGTTGTGGATGTGTTCAGACTGTTCAGGGTTGTGGATGTTTTCAGAATGTTCAGGGTTGTGGATGTGTTCAGACTGTTCAGGGTTGTGGATGTATTCAGACTGTTCAGGGTTGTGGATGTGTTCAGACTGTTCAGGGTTGTGGATGTTTTCAGAATGTTCAGGGTTGTTGATGTGTTCAGACTGTTCAGGGTTGTGGATGTATTCAGACTGTTCAGGGTTGTGGATGTGTTCAGACTGTTCAGGGTTGTGGATGTGTTCAGACTGTTCAGGTTTGTGATGTGTTCAGACTGTTCAGGGTTGTGGATGTGTTCAGACTGTTCAGGTTGTGATGTGTTCAGACTGTTCAGGGTTGTGGACCTATTCAGCAAGTTCAGGGTTGTTGATGTGTTCAGACTGTTCAGGGTTGTGGATGTATTCAGACTGTTCAGGGTTGTGGATGTGTTCAGACTGTTCAGGGTTGTGGATGTATTCAGAATGTTCAGGGTTGTGAATGTGTTCAGACTGTTCAGGGTTGTGGATGTGTTCAGACTGTTCAGGGTTGTGGATGTATTCAGAATGTTCAGGGTTGTGGATGTGTTCAGACTGTTCAGGGTTGTGAATGTGTTCAGGGTTGTGGATGTATTCAGAATGTTCAGGGTTGTGGATGTGTTCAGACTGTTCAGGGTTGTGGATGTGTTCAGACTGTTCAGGGTTGTGGATGTGTTCAGACTGTTCAGGGTTGTGGATGTATTCAGACTGTTCAGGGTTGTGGATGTATTCAGACTGTTCAGGGTTGTGGATGTGTTCAGACTGTTCAGTGTTGTGGATGTATTCAGACTGTTCAGGGTTGTGGATGTGTTCAGACTGTTCAGGTTTGTGAATGTGTTCAGACTGTTCAGGGTTGTGGACCTATTCAGAATGTTCAGGGTTGTTGATGTGTTCAGACTGTTCAGGGTTGTGGATGTATTCAGACTGTTCAGGGTTGTGGATGTGTTCAGACTGTTCAGGGTTGTGGATGTGTTCAGACTGTTCAGGGTTGTGGATGTATTCAGAATGTTCAGGGTTGTGGATGTGTTCAGACTGTTCAGGGTTGTGGATGTATTCAGACTGTTCAGGGTTGTGGATGTATTCAGGTGTTCAGGGTTGTGGATGTGTTCAGACTGTTCAGGGTTTTAAATGTGTTCAGACTGTTCAGGGTTGTGGATGTGTTCAGACTGTTCAGGGTTGTGGATGTATTCAGACTGTTCAGGGTTTTGGATGTGTTCAGACGGTTCAGGGTTTTAAATGTGTTCAGACTGTTCAGGGTTGTGGATGTGTTCAGACTGTTCAGGGTTGTGGATGTGTTCAGACTGTTCAGGGTTGTGGATGTGTTCAGACTGTTCAGGGTTGTGGATGTGTTCAGAATGTTCAGGGTTGTGGATGTGTTCAGACTGTTCAGGGTTGTTGATGTTTTCAGAATGTTTAGGGTTGTGGATGTGTTCAGACTGTTCAGGGTTGTGGATGTGTTCAGACTGTTCAGGGTTGTGGATGTGTTCAGACTGTTCAGGGTTGTGGATGTATTCAGACTGTTCAGGGTTGTGGATGTATTCAGATGTTCAGGGTTGTGGACATGTTCAGAATGTTCAGGGTTGTGGATGTATTCAGACTGTTCAGGGTTGTGGATGTGTTCAGGGTTGTGGATGTATTCAGACTGTTCAGGGTTGTGGATGTATTCAGAATGTTCAGGGTTGTGGATGTGTTCAGACTGTTCAGGGTTGTGGATGTATTCAGACTGTTCAGGTTTTGGATGTATTCAGAATGTTTAGGATTGTGGATGATTTCAGGGTTGTGGATATATTCAGAATGTTCAGGGTTGTGAATGTGTTCAGACTGTTCAGGGTTGTGGATGTGTTCAGACTGTTCAGGGTTGTGGATGTATTCAGACTGTTCAGGTTTGTGGATGTATTCAGACTGTTCAGGGTTGTGGATGTGTTCAGAATGTTCAGGTTGTGGATGTGTTCAGACTGTTCAGGGTTGTGGATGTGTTCAGAATGTTCAGGGTTGTGGATGTGTTCAGACTGTTCAGGGTTGTGGATGTATTCAGACTGTTCAGGGTTGTGGATGTGTTCAGACTGTTCAGGGTTGTGGATGTGTTCAGACTGTTCAGGTTGTGGATGTGTTCAGACTGTTCAGGGTTGTGGATGTGTTCAGACTGTTCAGGTTTGTGGATGTGTTCAGACTGTTCAGGGTTGTGGATGTATTCAGACTGTTCAGGGTTGTGGATGTGTTCAGACTGTTCAGGGTTGTGGATGTATTCAGACTGTTCAGGGTTGTGGATGTGTTCAGACTGTTCAGGGTTGTGGATGTATTCAGAATGTTCAGGGTTGTGAATGTGTTCAGACTGTTCAGGGTTGTGGATGTGTTCAGACTGTTCAGGGTTGTGGATGTATTCAGACTGTTCAGGGTTGTGGATGTGTTCAGACTGTTCAGGGTTGTGGATGTGTTCAGGGTTGTGGATGTGTTCAGAATGTTCAGGGTTGTGGATGTGTTCAGACTGTTCAGGGTTGTGGATGTGTTCAGACTGTTCAGGGTTGTGGATGTGTTCAGACTGTTCAGGGTTGTGGATGTATTCAGACTGTTCAGGGTTGTGGATGTGTTCAGGGTTGTGGATGTGTTCAGACTGTTCAGGGTTGTGGATGTGTTCAGACTGTTCAGGGTTGTGGATGTGTTCAGACTGTTCAGGGTTGTGGATGTGTTCAGACTGTTCAGGGTTGTGGATGTGTTCAGACTGTTCAGGTTGTGGATGTATTCAGACTGTTCAGGGTTGTGGATGTATTCAGAATGTTCAGGGTTGTGGATGTGTTCAGGTTTGTGGATGTATTCAGAATGTTCAGGGTTGTGAATGTGTTCAGACTGTTCAGGGTTGTGGATGTGTTCAGACTGTTCAGGGTTGTGGATGTGTTCAGACTGTTCAGGGTTGTGGATGTATTCAGAATGTTCAGGGTTGTGGATGTGTTCAGACTGTTCAGGGTTGTGGATGTTTTCAGAATGTTCAGGGTTGTGGATGTGTTCAGACTGTTCAGGGTTGTGGATGTATTCAGACTGTTCAGGGTTGTGGATGTGTTCAGACTGTTCAGGGTTGTGGATTTTTCAGACTGTTCAGGGTTGTTGATGTGTTCAGACTGTTCAGGGTTGTGGATGTATTCAGACTGTTCAGGGTTGTAATGTGTTCAGACTGTTCAGGGTTGTGGATGTGTTCAGACTGTTCAGGTTTGTGAATGTGTTCAGACTGTTCAGGGTTGTGGATGTGTTCAGACTGTTCAGGGTTGTGAATGTGTTCAGACTGTTCAGGGTTGTGGACCTATTCAGAAGTTCAGGGTTGTTGATGTGTTCAGACTGTTCAGGGTTGTGGATGTATTCAGACTGTTCAGGGTTGTGGATGTGTTCAGACTGTTCAGGGTTGTGGATGTATTCAGAATGTTCAGGTTGTGGATGTGTTCAGACTGTTCAGGGTTGTGGATGTATTCAGACTGTTCAGGGTTGTGGATGTGTTCAGATGTTCAGGGTTTGGATGTGTTCAGACTGTTCAGGGTTGTGGATGTGTTCAGACTGTTCAGGGTTTTGGATGTGTTCAGACTGTTCAGGGTTGTGGATGTGTTCAGACTGTTCAGGTTTGTGGATGTATTCAGATGTTCAGGGTTTTGGATGTGTTCAGACTGTTCAGGGTTGTGGATGTGTTCAGACTGTTCAGGGTTGTGGATGTATTCAGACTGTTCAGGGTTGTGGATGTGTTCAGACTGTTCAGGGTTGTGGATGTATTCAGACTGTTCAGGGTTGTGGATGTGTTCAGACTGTTCAGGGTTGTGGATGTATTCAGAATGTTCAGGGTTGTGGATGTATTCAGAATGTTCAGGGTTGTGAATGTGTTCAGACTGTTCAGGGTTGTGGATGTGTTCAGACTGTTCAGGGTTGTGGATGTGTTCAGACTGTTCAGGGTTGTGGATGTATTCAGACTGTTCAGGGTTGTGGATGTGTTCAGACTGTTCAGGGTTGTGGATGTATTCAGACTGTTCAGGGTTGTGGATGTGTTCAGACTGTTCAGGTTTGTGGATGTGTTCAGACTGTTCAGGGTTGTGGATGTGTTCAGAATGTTCAGGGTTGTTGATGTGTTCAGACTGTTCAGGGTTGTGGATGTATTCAGACTGTTCAGGGTTGTGGATGTGTTCAGACTGTTCAGGGTTGTGGATGTATTCAGAATGTTCAGGGTTGTGGATGTGTTCAGACTGTTCAGGGTTGTGGATGTGTTCAGACTGTTCAGGGTTGTGGATGTGTTCAGACTGTTCAGGGTTGTGGATGTATTCAGAATGTTCAGGGTTGTGGATGTGTTCAGACTGTTCAGGGTTGTGGATGTTTTCAGAATGTTCAGGGTTGTTGATGTGTTCAGACTGTTCAGGGTTGTGGATGTGTTCAGACTGTTCAGGGTTGTGGATGTGTTCAGACTGTTCAGGGTTGTGGATGTTTCAGAATGTTCAGGGTTGTTGATGTGTTCAGACTGTTCAGGGTTGTGGATGTATTCAGACTGTTCAGGGTTGTGGATGTGTTCAGACTGTTCAGGGTTGTGGATGTGTTCAGACTGTTCAGGTTTGTGAATGTGTTCAGACTGTTCAGGGTTGTGGATGTGTTCAGACTGTTCAGGTTTGTGATGTGTTCAGACTGTTCAGGGTTGTGGATGTATTCAGACTGTTCAGGGTTGTGGATGTGTTCAGACTGTTCAGGGTTGTGGATGTATTCAGACTGTTCAGGGTTGTGGATGTGTTCAGACTGTTCAGGGTTGTGGATGTATTCAGAATGTTCAGGGTTGTGGATGTGTTCAGAATGTTCAGGGTTGTGGATGTGTTCAGACTGTTCAGGGTTGTGGATGTGTTCAGACTGTTCAGGGTTGTGGATGTTTCAGACTGTTCAGGGTTGTGGATGTGTTCAGACTGTTCAGGGTTGTGGATGTATTCAGACTGTTCAGGGTTGTGGATGTGTTCAGACTGTTCAGGTTTGTGGATGTGTTCAGACTGTTCAGGGTTGTGGATGTATTCAGACTGTTCAGGGTTGTGGATGTGTTCAGACTGTTCAGGGTTGTGGATGTATTCAGACTGTTCAGGGTTGTGGATGTGTTCAGACTGTTCAGGGTTGTGGATGTATTCAGAATGTTCAGGGTTGTGGATGTGTTCAGACTGTTCAGGGTTGTGGATGTGTTCAGACTGTTCAGGGTTGTGGATGTGTTCAGACTGTTCAGGTTGTGGATGTATTCAGACTGTTCAGGGTTGTGGATGTGTTCAGACTGTTCAGGGTTGTGGATTTTCAGAATGTTCAGGGTTGTTGATGTGTTCAGACTGTTCAGGGTTGTGGATGTATTCAGACTGTTCAGGGTTGTGGATGTGTTCAGACTGTTCAGGGTTGTGGATGTGTTCAGAATGTTCAGGGTTGTTGATGTGTTCAGACTGTTCAGGTTGTGGATGTATTCAGACTGTTCAGGGTTGTGAATGTGTTCAGACTGTTCAGGGTTGTGGATGTGTTCAGACTGTTCAGGTTGTGAATGTTTCAGACTGTTCAGGGTTGTGGATGTGTTCAGACTGTTCAGGTTTGTGAATGTGTTCAGACTGTTCAGGGTTGTGGATTATTCACAAGTTCAGGGTTGTGGATGTGTTCAGACTGTTCAGGGTTGTGGATGTATTCACTGTTCAGGGTTGTGGATGTGTTCAGACTGTTCAGGGTTGTGGATGTGTTCAGACTGTTCAGGGTTGTGGATGTGTTCAGACTGTTCAGGGTTGTGGATGTGTTCAGACTGTTCAGGGTTGTGGATGTGTTCAGACTGTTCAGGGTTGTGGATGTGTTCAGACTGTTCAGGGTTGTGATGTATTCAGACTGTTCAGGGGTGGATGTGTTCAGACTGTTCAGGGTTGTGGATGTATTCAGACTGTTCAGGGTTGTGGATGTTTCAGACTGTCAGGTTGTTGAATGTGTTCAGACTGTTCAGGGTTGTGGATTGTTCAGACTGTTCAGGGTTGTGGATGTGTTCAGACTGTTCAGGGTTGTGGATGTATTCAGACTGTTCAGGGTTGTGGATGTGTTCAGACTGTTCAGGGTTGTGGATGTATTCAGACTGTTCAGGGTTTGGATGTGTTCAGACTGTTCAGGTTTTGGATGTTTTCAGATTGTTTCAGGGTTGTTGATGTGTTCAGACTGTTCAGGTCAGGGTTGTGGATGTATTCAGACTGTTCAGGGTTGTGGATGTGTTCAGACTGTTCAGGGTTGTGGATGTTTTCAGATGTTCAGGTTGTTTGATGTGTTCAGACTGTTCAGGGTTGTGGATGTATTCAGACTGTTCAGGGTTGTGGATGTGTTCAGACTGTTCAGGGTTGTGGATGTGTTCAGACTGTTCAGGTTTGTGATGTGTTCAGACTGTTCAGGTTGTGGATGTGTTCAACTGTTCAGGTTTGTGAATGTGTTCAGACTGTTCAGGGTTGTGGATGTATTCAGACTGTTCAGGGTTGTTGATGTGTTCAGACTGTTCAGGTTGTGGATGTATTCAGACTGTTCAGGGTTGTGGATGTGTTCAGACTGTTCAGGGTTGTGGATGTTCAGATGTTCAGGGTTGTGAATGTGTTCAGACTGTTCAGGGTTGTGGATGTGTTCAGACTGTTCAGGGTTGTGGATGTATTCAGAATGTTCAGGGTTGTGGATGTTTCAGACTGTTCAGGGTTGTGAATGTGTTCAGGGTTGTGGATGTGTTCAGAATGTTCAGGGTTGTGAATGTGTTCAGACTGTTCAGGGTTGTGGATGTGTTCAGACTGTTCAGGGTTGTGGATGTGTTCAGACTGTTCAGGGTTGTGGATGTTTCAGACTGTTCAGGGTTGTGGATGTATTCAGACTGTTCAGGTTGTGAATGTGTTCAGACTGTTCAGGGTTGTGGATGTATTCAGACTGTTCAGGTTGTGGATGTGTTCAGACTGTTCAGGGTTGTGGATGTATTCAGACTGTTCAGGGTTGTGGATGTATTCAGTGTTCAGGGTTGTGGATGTCAGACAGACTGTTCAGGGTTGTTTAAATGTGTTCAGACTGTTCAGGGTTGTGGATGTGTTCAGACTGTTCAGGGTTGTGGATGTATTCAGACTGTTCAGGTTTTGGATGTGTTCAGACTGTTCAGGGTTTGGATGTGTTCAGACTGTTGGGTTTGTGGATGTTTTTTTCAGGGTTGTGGATGTGTTCAGACTGTTCAGGTTTGGATGTTTTCAGACTGTTCAGGGTTGTGGATGTGTTCAGACTGTTCAGGGTTGTGGATGTATTCAGACTGTTCAGGGTTGTGGATGTGTTCAGACTGTTCAGGGTTGTGATGTTTTCAGACTGTTCAGGTTGTGGATGTGTTCAGACTGTTCAGGGTTGTGGATGTGTTCAGATGTTCAGGGTTGTGGATTGTTCAGACTGTTCAGGGTTGTGGATGTATTCAGACTGTTCAGGGTTTGTGGATGTGTTCAGACTGTTCAGGGTTGTGGATGTTTTCAGAATGTTCAGGGTTGTTGATGTGTTCAGACTGTTCAGGGTTGTGGATGTATTCAGACTGTTCAGGGTTGTGGATGTGTTCAGACTGTTCAGGGTTGTGGATGTTTTTCAGAATGTTCAGGGTTGTTGATGTGTTCAGACTGTTCAGGGTTGTGGATGTATTCAGACTGTTCAGGGTTGTAAATGTGTTCAGACTGTTCAGGGTTGTGGATGTGTTCAGACTGTTCAGGTTTGTGAATGTGTTCAGACTGTTCAGGGTTGTGGATGTGTTCAGACTGTTCAGTTTGTGATGTGTTCAGACTGTTCAGGGTTGTGGATGTATTCAGCAAGTTCAGGGTTTGTTGATGTGTTCAGACTGTTCAGGGTTGTGGATGTGTTCAGACTGTTCAGGGTTGTGGATGTGTTCAGACTGTTCAGGGTTGTGGATGTATTCAGATGTTCAGGGTTGTGATGTGTTCAGACTGTTCAGGGTTGTGGATGTGTTCAGACTGTTCAGGGTTGTGGATGTGTTCAGAATGTTCAGGGTTGTGGATGTGTTCAGACTGTTCAGGGTTTGTGGATGTGTTTTCAGGGTTGTGGATGTATTCAGACTGTTTTCAGGGTTGTGGATGTGTTCAGACTGTTCAGGGTTGTGGATGTGTTCAGACTGTTCAGGGTTGTGGATGTGTTCAGACTGTTCAGGGTTGTGGATGTATTCAGACTGTTCAGGGTTGTGGATGTTTTTTTGATTGGTTGTGGATGTGTTCAGACTGTTCAGGTTTGTGGATGTGTTCAGACTGTTCAGGGTTGTGGATGTGTTCAGACTGTTCAGGGTTGTGGATGTGTTCAGACTGTTCAGGGTTGTGGATGTATTCAGACTGTTCAGGGTTGTGGATGTGTTCAGACTGTTCAGGGTTGTGGATGTGTTCAGACTGTTCAGGGTTGTGGATGTGTTCAGACTGTTCAGGGTTGTGGATGTTCAGACTGTTCAGGGTTGTGGATGTATTCAGACTGTTCAGGGTTGTGGATGTGTTCAGACTGTTCAGGGTTGTGGATGTGTTCAGACTGTTCAGGGTTGTGGATGTGTTCAGACTGTTCAGGGTTGTGGATGTGTTCAGACTGTTCAGGGTTTGTGATGTGTTCAGACTGTTCAGGGTTGTGGATGTGTTCAGACTGTTCAGGGTTGTGGATGTGTTCAGACTGTTCAGGGTTGTTGATGTTTTCAGAATTTTCAGGGTTGTGGATGTGTTCAGACTGTTCAGGGTTGTGGATGTGTTCAGACTGTTCAGGGTTGTGGATGTGTTCAGACTGTTCAGGGTTGTGGATGTATTCAGACTGTTCAGGTTGTGGATGTATTCAGACTGTTCAGGTTTGTGGATGTGTTCAGACTGTTCAGGTTGTGTGACCTATTCAGATGTTCAGGGTTGTGGATGTGTTCAGACTGTTCAGGGTTGTGGATGTATTCAGACTGTTCAGGGTTGTGGATGTATTCAGGTGTTTCAGGGTTGTGGATGTGTTCAGACTGTTCAGGTTTTAAATGTGTTCAGACTGTTCAGGGTTGTGGATGTGTTCAGACTGTTCAGGGTTGTGGATGTATCAGACTGTTCAGGGTTTTGGATGTGTTCAGACTGTTCAGGGTTGTGAATGTGTTCAGACTGTTCAGGGTTGTGGATGTGTTCAGACT
>NC_034196.2:8745455-8835455 GCF_002021735.2 Oncorhynchus kisutch
GGAATATTTCCATAAGCCTTAGAAGACATCTGAAAGGCCCATACATCCTTATCAATGCAATATATAAAGGGTCAATATCAGTATATTAAATATGTGTCTTTAGGTTACCGGTCCTGGAATCCATGGCTCCATCAGGTGATCTGTCCAGACCTCACCATATAGTGTCAATGGTCCCTAATCGCTACCCTCGCTGGTTCACTCTGTCTCACATAGAGTCACAACAATGTGAACTGGCCTCCACCATGCTCACCGCAGCCAAAGGTAAACACACATACACGCACACACACACATACTGTATGTACGAGCACACACACATTACAAACGCACACTCACATACACACACATGCTCAAACAATTAATGTTTCTGATATTTTTTTGCAAATAGGTTGTTTTAAATGTTTTTTTTATGTCTTCTCAGGCGACGGGCGTAAGTTAGAAACGGTGTTAGAGTCCATCCAGAAGAACATCCACTCCTCGTCTCACATCTTCAAACTGGCTCAGGACGCCTTCAAGATCGCTACTCTGATGGACAGTCTACCGGACATCACACTGCTCAAGGTCTCACTGGAGCTGGGTCTTCAGGTAACACACACGTCCACAGTAAACACACACACACACACGCACTCACACACACCTCCCTAACCTGAACCTGCTCCCCTCTCCCCTGAAGGTGATGAGAATGACTTTGTCCACGTTGAACTGGAGGAGGAGAGAGATGGTACGGTGGCTTGTCACCTGTGCCACAGAAGTTGGTGAGTTACTCCTCTAAGGATGTTTTGCGTAATGTGTGTCGGGGTGTATGAGTGATGTACTGCATGTGTGTGTCGAATATATATTTCCACAAACTAACCACCCTCTCCCCTGCTGTAGGTGTGTATGCGTTGGATAGCATCATGCAGAGTTGGTTCACCCTGTTCACCCCGACCGAGGCCACAAGCATCGTTGCCACCACAGTCATGTCCAACACCACCATCGTCCGCCTGCACCTGGACTGTCACCAGCAGGAGAACCTGGCCTCCTCCGCCCGGACCCTGGCCCTGCAGTGTACCATGAAGGACCCCCAGAACTGTGCCCTCTCCGCCCTCACGCTCTGCGAGAAGGACCACATCGCCTTCGAGACAGCCTACCAGATCGTCCTGGACGCGGCCGTCACGGGGATGAGCTACACACAGCTCTTTACAATAGCCAGGTACATGGAGCACAGAGGATATCCCATGAGGGCTTACAAGCTGGCCACGCTAGCCATGGCCCACCTTAACCTCAGCTACAACCAGGACACCCACCCGGCTATCAACGACGTGCTGTGGGCCTGCGCTCTGAGCCACTCTCTGGGGAAGAACGAGCTGACTGCCGTCATCCCCCTGGTGGTGAAGAGCGTGAAGTGCGCCACTGTACTGTCAGACATTTTGAGACGGTGCACGTTGACCACGCCGGGCATGGTGGCGCTGCACAGCCGCAGGAACTCTGGGAAGCTGATGTCGCTGGACAAGGCGCCGCTCAGGCAGCTGCTGGACGCCACTATCGGGGCCTACATCAACACCACGCACTCTCGCCTCACGCACATCAGCCCACGCCACTACAGCGAGTTCATCGAGTTCCTCAGTAAGGCCAGAGAGACGTTCCTCATGGCCCAGGACGGACACATCCAGTTTACCCAGTTCATAGACAACCTTAAACAGATCTACAAGGGCAAGAAGAAACTCATGATGCTCGTACGGGAGAGGTTCGGTTGACGAAAGACTAAACGTAAAAAAAACTATTGTGATTGGTCGACGACGGATCTATTGAGGTGAAGAGATGGAGAGCGATCACGCCCCCTTTTACTTGATCCCGCCTTTGTATCCTTTTGTAACTTAAAAAGTGACGGAAAAAATGGAAAACGGAAAGAAAAAACAGAAAACAAGAAAAACGAAACGACTAAAAACAAACAATAAAAAAGCCACATCGGTATTAATGTGTATATAGACCCTATTTAGTTCACAAACAAACAAAAAAAGAACATTTGTTGAGGAAGTGTGTGTGTGTGTGTGTGTGTGTGTGTGTGTGTGTGTGTGTGTGTGTGTGTGTGTGTGTGTGTGTCCCTTTTTATGTATGAAGGAGAGTGTGACAGAGAGAGAGAGAGAGAGAGAACTAAAAATACAATCTTTTGGTTTCCACTGAGTATATGTTGTCCAGTGGCGAGATGTCCTCATAGCACTCCTGTTCCCCTTCTGTTGAAAGCTCACAGAGACAAACACGGCTTAAACCAAACGGAGCAACTCCATCAGACGTGACAAGTACCTCGTACGGACCCAGCTTTACTCCCCCCTTGTCCTCACCCCTCCCTCCCAACTCAGTGTAGTCAAAGTGTGCAAATGGTAGAAGTAAAAGAACAACACAAACAAACAGTTCACATTTCTTGTTTTTCATTTTATTTACTGTTTTTGTTTCTTGAGTAACAGTGATCACCAACTCCAGTCTGACTGTCTGCCATGGCTTTGCAGTGTTGTTCACCCTGATGCTACACATACACACACACACACACACACACACACTAAACAAGCAAATAAACACAGAAAAACACACCCACACTCAGAAACACTGTAAACACACCCTTGCAGAAAACACACTTATACTGTCATAGTGCTTGCGCTTGTGGAAACTTAGCAACTGTCAACATACATTCTCAGGGATTTCAAAAAAAAAAAAGGAAAGTGAAAAAAGAAAGAGTGAGAGCATTTTATTGTACTGTGTATATATAATAGTATATGTCTGAATAGTGAAAAACAAATGTATACGTTAACTAATTTATAAATAATATTCTATGTAATGCAAAATACTTGAAGCTGCAGTACCTTGGTTTTTATAGCAAAAACATATCAGAAGGACAATTAAAATGTGTCGCCTTGCGTTGCATCATCAGGGGCCAGGACAAAGGTCAAAGGTTAGGGGTCACTTCAGTAGGACTGTTAGCTGGGTGACCCCGCCGAGACAGACAGACTGACACCCACTGGACTGCTTGACAGGAACTGGCTGTTTGCAAAACAGGACATGGATGTTGTATTTTGTATGGACCAGCAAAATATATATATATCCTCCAGTTGTAGACACAGTTTCATTGGGCACCGCAGAAGAAGAGGAAAGAGAGAGACTTCCCAGGAGCCAGATCAGTGAGCCTTAGCGTTACAGGTGTAGAACAAGGGCCCAGTGCCTATGAAGCCGTCAAATGTAGATCTGACAAAACCCCTGACTCTTTACTAATAATCAGCATAGAAATTTGGCCTGACCACGCCTCGTGTCTCCTTCCGCAGTGATCAAGTTACAAAAAAGAAGCTCCATTATATGCACAACAACCAACCAACAACATGTACATGCCTCCACAACCAACCAACATGTACAACATGCCTCTTCTGCTGACTCCCTGACTTTGTGCAGGACAGAAAGTTGCTATGTAGGTCTTGACTGTTCCAACTTTTTTTTACGCTTTTTGTTATTTATGTTTCTCTCTTTTTGAATTTTTAAAATTTCTCTCTAGAATTCCTCAACGAGAACAGCCTTCTTTCTTGCCTTGTCTTAATGCTTTAAAACAACCAAACGGGAGTTCTAACTACCAAACTTCGTTCATTAAATTTAAAGCCAACCAACTTTGGTTACAACTTTTAGTGTCTTTAATTTTTAGCTGACTGGTTTTGTGTTCAGTGCTTTGAAAATCCCTTCTCCTCTGTTTGTTTTTGGGGTGCAGAAACGTTGTCTAGTGTCTCATGTCCCCTCCTCCCCTAGAGGTTTGTCCGTAGTTCCTTTGTCCAGAGGCGCAAATATAATTCATATTCCATTTTATTTATTATGATAGGTAAACGATTGTACTTCTTCAACAGTGTCAGCATTGCTCATGAAGTTGAAATTCAGATTTGATACACCGATATCAATTTATTTATGTAACTAAATCACTGTTTTATAAACTTGTTAATGATTCAACTTTTTTTTGTTGTTTTAATTAAAATTAGTTTTTTGAGAGGAGACCTTGTGTGGTGTTTTGTTTTTTCTAGTTCTGCTATTTTTATGCTGCGTCATCAGTTGAGAAACGTTATGTTTGGGTTTTACTTTCTTTTATCCAAGAATGTAAACCCTGGAACGCGTCTGGAAAATAATGAATCCACTGAGAGTAGTAGTAAAAAGGAAGTCAAGTTCTCCCCCCATCCCCCTGCTCGTCTGTTTCCCAGAAACAGTCTTATAGTCATTGTGTTTGGTGTATTTAGGCGGTATTCCAAGTGTTCTGTTCTTTATCATTCCTGGTATTCTGGAGATGTTTATAATACTAATATTCAGGCCATCCATACGAAGGAATTCCCCTCGACCAAACCCACAAATTCGGGAAAACAAACAGCAATTTTTCTTTGACCCCAATTGTAAAAGAGCCAACTTAATCATCAGTGTTTAGTTATACAAAAATATGCCAAAAAGCTGTTGTGTTGTTCAATCTACATATAACCAGGTCAAAAATCTGAATATACAGTTCAGTGTTCCACGTAGGGAAATAGATTCTGCGAGAAGAGCCATGTGGCTTCAGGCTATTCCGTGTGGGACGTGGGGACCCGGTGTCCAAGTAGCTATGTGTGTGGAAAACATTTCTTCACAGGTAATGCATTTTACTTGTGTGAGTATAGTCCGTTTGTAACTCCACTCACTACTTATAGCTGTATAGTCCGTTTGTTTGTGTTGTTGGTCTTGGCTAGCTTAATGTTCCGGTCGGTATCTAGCTAGCTAGCACAGTACTCGTGTTGCTGTTAGCGCTGCTATGAAAAGGGGCATGAGGGAAGCCCCACAATATTATGTTTTTCAAACTATTGAGAATACTCGGGAGCAGGCAATGTTTAAAAGTAATCTTTAAACATGTTGTACTTTTGAATTCCACAGAATCATCTGGACTGTAACGTTTACATCCCTCTACAGACCTGGTCGGTTTTAGGAGAAAACAACCTGTGGCTACCTAGGTTACCCAATTGTCTCACAGCAACAACTTTTACTTTTTCAAACACAATTTTCTTGTTGTCTGCTTGTTTCATTAAATTACAAAAGCAGTATTTCCCCTCGATCTTTTTTTTTTTTTACAGGCAGACGCAAAGTCCCCCTTTTAGTTTCCTTGGTTAGATGACTATAGGAAGTGGGGTATTCCTTCCTCTTCCTATCTCTTATCGTCAACGGCAACCAGGGTGACTGTAGACTGGACAGGAAATTCTAGTTGGAACCACAGAAGGAGGGGGGTGGAGGAACAGGAACAGCCCCAGATGATTCCAAACATTACTTTTGACAATGTTTTGGCCGTTCCATAACAAGTCAACCTGCGCTGTTTGAATTTACTACATGTGAAGTGTTTTTAACAGAACATACAGAATAGTATACAGAACGTAAATCCCCAAGCTAACAATGAACCATACTAAACAGGAACCAGGTAAAATGGTCAGAGTTAAGGGGTTGAGATTAAGCCTGTATATCTCTGCCTTCGTTTGTATTTGGGAAGCAAGATAAGACTCCCTAACACGCAATATTATATAGATTTATTCCAAGAGATAGTGTTCCCTGAAGTCTATTTGGGGTTGTTACTTGTACACTGCATGATCGCCCCAACACTCAGCTTCTAGAAGAATGTTAGAGAAGCTGAGACTGGGTGTTCGCATGCCAACATCTGAAAATTGCCTACACACACACTCTCTCTCTCCTCTCTCATGTACACACATACACACCTTGAATGGTACAGTATCTCCTGTATAAATAGCCTGGCAGTGGGGAGTTTCTGTAACCCCATCGGTGTACCTGGCTCCAAAGATAAACTGGATCACACAGCTGGGACACACACACACACACAAACACATCCTGGCTGAACCAGACCACTATCCTGTTCTCGTTCCCAGATTCCCAGTCCATCTGGGACGGGAATGTTCTCTCTACTTCGCTCTCTTCTCCAGTCTGTCTTTCTTTATCTCTCTCGTCTCACCCTCTCTCCTATTATTTTGCTCTTTCTCTCCTCTTTTTCCTCTTTCTCGTTTTCTTTCCAGATTTCTGTTCTCTCATTACCTCTGGAAGAACAAACTGTTACAGCCTCGACCAGAGAGAAGTCTGTGTTTTACAGCTGAGGTAATATCACCAACCACCTCCTCAGTACTGAGAACTAATCTGTTTCACAATCTATTTCTGGGGGATCCTGAAGGAGCCCACATTTTTGTTCCAGCCAAGCACTAACTCATCTCATCCAATTGGTTAATATCCTGTGTTTGCCATCACACCCATCAATCACTCCCCATCCTCTCTCTCATAGCGACACGTCTCCTTCCTGCTCCAGCAACAGCTGGTCAGAGAGATCAGTCTGTCAAGGGACAACTTTATACTACACCTTTACCACACCACAGAGACTGTCCAGACGCCAGAGGAAAGAGACTCGGTATCCATTTCAGCCCAACGGCCATAGCACTGGTGGATGTCTGCATTCCACTTCCTATCTTGTAAAAGTCCTGTGTGGATAGACATCTCTTGCTCTGTGATTTGTTGCACGGGTGG
The DNA here is from genome assembly GCF_002021735.2 of Oncorhynchus kisutch. Lineage (NCBI taxonomy): Eukaryota > Metazoa > Chordata > Actinopteri > Salmoniformes > Salmonidae > Oncorhynchus > Oncorhynchus kisutch. Next base: position 8,751,987 of record NC_034196.2, read on the forward strand.
TAGACTTTGATCCTTTATCGGGAGACAGGCAGCAGACCCTTAAACACACAACATTCTAGAAGGAGGTCGAAGAGCATATTAGCAAAGGTGAAATGGAGCCTCGACTGCTAGACTGGTACCTACGTTACTGGAGCTGTGCTGCTTGTTCAGACAGTTGTTTGTTTGTACAACGTGGCTGTTGGTATGTTACCTTCTTTCAATAATCCCTCCCAACAAAGGCATTATCTGACCTTGACCGTTCTTATAGGATACTGCAGGTAGAAAAGAGAAGCTGTTCTAATCTTGCATGTACCACTAGGAGCTTAGAGCAATTTTACATGCCAGCAACAAAAAACAACATTAAAAGCAGCATATTCGATGATTGTTCAAAAGTGTGATCTTTTGTCATTTAATATGGATTTATTTTTATCAATGGGCTTAGTTTGCTTGACCCAAATGCCTTGATTCTACCTATGTTATTCCCACAATTCTCACCTCCATATTCTAAAGTGGTATTGTTCGATTGACGCACTCGCTTTAGAGCGTGGCTACTGCTTGTGATTCCTGTCTGTGTGTATAAAAGGATCTGCATTGTGTTTGATTTTAGTAAACATAGACCAATCTTGTGAACTCTTCCCATTCGTGAATGCTTTGGGTAGAGCTCCTTCTCTGCTCCTGTAGTTTAAACCTTCATTGTTCTCCTGGTACAACAACACGGCTTACTCTCTAATCAATGTCTCGCTCCTTCTAAGGATGGATTTGAGCTTCCTTTATTCATTCATTTCTAAGAGTGTTCTTGTCATGGTACAGGAGAATGGTCACGAGGTCAATCAATTGCTGGTTAGGTGTGGAAGACCTGTGTCCTGGATGTCACATTTTCCCACTTAGTTACACAAAAGTTTTAAGTAGTTTAGTTTTGGTACATAACTGAGGTTAGGATTCAACCCTGAAAAAAGTACTTAAACCCACAAACCCCTGAAGTAATGAGTTGAGTTGTACTTCCCTTCCTCCCATCCCTCTCTCCCAGAAGGGAGGGAAGAAATATGGCGCTGGACAAAGCACCTTGGTGGAGATTAGACTGCACCAACCATCCATCACACTCCGGGCCGGTCCTTGGAATATATTATGTCCTGATAATCTGATTGTGCATGTCAATGAACGATGCTGCAGAATTCCCCTCCTGTCCTTAGTACCCCCATTATTTGTAGGGTGGCTCAAGATCGACATTGGCCTTAACCGCAGATCTAGGATCAAATTCCCTTACCCACAACCCTAACCATTAGGTAGATGGGGGGGGGACAGCGGCAGAGTCTACATACTGCTGTTTAGTGTGTATGTGTTGAATAGAGAGACGTAATGTTTCTGCAGCCTTCCTTATAATCCGCGTCAGAGCCGGGAGCGACGCCATCCTATTCACAATCCCATTGGCTTAATGCACCGTGTCCGTCATGCTAATTTATGTCATTAGACGTGGTGGTACTAGGCTGTGTTAAGTCTTCACAGACACACAGACACACACACACACCTCACCATCAGACACAGTCTGTAAACAAAGAACCAGTGAGAGAACATGAGAGGATTGGTTTATTCGAATCCACATTCTCGTTTGCAGAAGGAGCAGCTATTCTTCCGGGGGTCCACAAAAAACATGACAAGTAACAAAATACTGGTATTTTTGGTATTTTATCAGGATCCAAAAGCAGCAGCTACTTTTCCTGAGGTCCACAAAAAAACAGAAACATAATACAGAATGACATAGTACAGAACAACTGGGAGAGGCGTTGTGCCGCGAGGTGTTGCTTTATCTGGGTTTTTTGCAACCAGGTTTGCTGTTTATTTGAGCAATATGAGATGGAAGTTCCATGTAATAAGGGCTCGATATAATACTGTAAGATTTCTTGAATTTGTTCTGGATTTGGGGACTGTGAAAAGACCCCTGGTGGCATGTCTGGTGGGATAAGTGTGTGTGTAAGTTGACTATTAATGTTTCTTATAAAAAGAAGTGATGCTGCAGTCAGTCTCTCCTCAACTCTTAGCCAAGAGAGACTGGCATGCATAGTATTTATATCAGTCATCTGATTACAGTGAAGAGCAGAACGTGCTGCTCTGTTCTGGGCCAGCTGCAGCTTAACTAGGTCTTTACTTGCAGCGCTGGACTGGACTGGACTGGACAATAATCATAATTTTGACCATGACAGTTAACAATCTAAGGTAATGCCAGGTAATTTAGTCTCCTCAACTTGTTCAACAGCCACACCATTCATTACCAGATTCAGCTGAGGTCTAGAACTTAATTAAGGAACGATTTGTACCAAATACAATGCTCTTAGTTTTAGAGATGTTCAGGACCAGTTTATTACTGGCCACCCATTCCAAAACAGACTGCAACTCTTTGTTAAGGGTTTCAGTGACTTCATTAGCTGTGGTTGCTGATGCATAAATGGTTGAGTCATCAGCATACATGGACACACATGCTTTGTTTAATGCCAGTGGCATGTCATTGGTAAAAATAGAAAAGAGTAGAGAGCCTACTGGTACACCCCACTTGACATGTTTGACATTAGAGAAGCTCCCATTAAAGAAACCCCTCTGTTCTTTTAGATAGATAGTTCTGAATCCACTATATGGCAGAGGTTGAAAAGCCATAACATACATGTTTTTTCAACAACAAGGACAGTCAATTTCAAATACAACTATATACAAACAATCAAATACATAAATAGTACATACAATACAACAACAAAAATAGTGTTAGGTGAAGCAGTTAATCTCCCGCAACCCTCAACCAGGAAAGACTGGCATGCATCTTGTTGATGTTAGTTAGTTTGGCTAAGTCTGCAATTGACAAGACCAGAGCCTGAACAACCAGTACGGTTGATATTTGTGTCAAAAACACGCAACAACTTTGTCAATAGGACTTGACCGTGATAATTGACCATCCAATGTTTTACCTCGGAGTTTAGCTTCCTCAACATGCTCAATGGTCACACCCTTTATGCACAACTCCAGCTAAGGTTTAGGCCTTAGAGAATGTTTTCAACCCAATACAATGCTTTCATTTTAGATGAACTTAAGACCAGTTTATTATTAATCACCCATTCGGATACTGACTGTAACTCCTTATCAGTGAGCTCACTGGCTTTGGGTGCTGACATGAAGTGTGAAATCATCCGCAGTGCATAGTCATTTGTGTCAGACTAGCTTTGTGTCAGACCAGTGGCAAATCATTGGTAAAAATAGAAAAGAGGAACTTTTCAAAGCAACTGCTCTGAGGGACACCACACTGTACATATCTGATGTTAGAGAAGCTTCCATTGAAGAACACTCTCTGGGTTCTATTGGATAAATACCTATCCAACCCTGTGATGGCAGGTGCTGAAAAGCCATAGCAAGTGAGTTTCTTCGACAACAATTTATGATCGGTAACATCAAAGGCTGCCCTGAAATCTAACTATACAGCTCACACTATCATCTTATTGGTGTTATTGTTTAACCAATCATCTGTCTGAGGTGAGTGGCCTTCTCTAAATGCATGCTGAAAGTCAGTAGTTAATTTGTTCTCTGACAAATAGCATTGTATTTGGTCAAACACAATTCTCTCCATCAGTTTACTAAGAACAGGTGGCGAACTGATTGGGCGGCTTTTAGATCTGGCAAAGGGTGCTTTACTATTTTTAGGTATTGGAATTACTTTAGCTTCCTTCCACGCCTGTGGACCCCCACTCCTTTAGGCTTTGGTTAAGGATCTAGCAAATAGCGGTGGAAATACAGTCTGCTACCATTCTCAATAGTTTCCCTACAAGGTGGTCTATCAAGCCACTACAAGGTGGTCTATACCTGGTAGCTGATCATTATTGATGCATAACAATCATTTTTTTTCCACCTCTCCCACACAAACTTGACCAAATTCAAAACAGCAATCCTTCACTTTCATTATTAGATCTTTAATACAAAAATATGATGGGTTCACTGTTCAATGTTATTATTTCACTTGAGATTTTCCACTTTACGAGTAAAATAGTCAGGGGTGCAACTTTGGTTTTAGAAGTGGGGGGGATAGTATTTGGCGGGGGTTAATTACATTTTTAGGTTCATTTTGGGGTCAGTTATTGTAAATAAGAATAGAATATGTTTCGAAACACTTCTAAATTAATGTGGACGTTACCATGCTTACGGATAATCCTGAATGAATCGTGAATAATGATGAGTGAGAAAGTTATAGATGCACAAATATCATACCCCCACAAAAACGCTAACCTCCCCTGCCATTGTAATGTTGAGAGGTCAGCACGTCTTGGGGGTATGATATTTGTGCGTCTAACTTTCTCACTCATCATTATTCACGATTTATTCAGGATTATCCATAGTCCATTTCAAGACCATGATTGTAATTTTGTCAAATCACCACCATAATAAGAGTTCAAAATGTCCAGTATTTCTGTGTTCATATTTCAGGACAACATATGGATTCTTTAGACTTTCATGATTACTAACCCAAACACAGTGGGGAACAATGAAGGCCTACTTGTCACGACTTCTACCGAAGGTAACTCCTCTCCCTGTTTGGGCGGCACTCGGGCACTCGGCGTCACCGGTCTACTAGCCACTACTGTAATGAAGTGCTATTTCCTATGCAAATGACCAGCTTACTGCTATTGCATTGCTATAACTGAGACAACACATAGCAACATATTTTCACAGTAAAACATGGTAGGGCCCATACAGGATATCTCTCACACACACACTCACTGAAAAGACACACAGACTTGCCAAGACAGGAACGCACACACTTACACACACGCAGCCCCGCCACTTCTGGATGGGCTCCAAAGACAAAGAACTCTGTCGAGAACCAATGGGATACTGACACCAGGCTGGAGGAGACTGTCTATCATCTACAAACAACCTACCAGAAGCCAGGACTACCAGAATCTACCTACGTCATTTCAATGTATAAAATGAACTGTACGATATGTGTCCGCTCTCTTTTTTTCCAATGGTTCGCATGAGAACTTGACGAAACGGAGCCGTGCCGCACGAATAAACGGCCTTTACTATACCGTATCCGCCTTGTCCAGCGTCTCGACTTGGTCTCGTTTCTCATATACCTATTCATCAACACTACCGATCCCTTTTTCTTTTTCTGGTTGTTTTGTCTGTGTTCCTTTTCACACCTGGTTTTCAATTGCTTTGATTTCTGTGGGTATATAGGGCACCTGTTACCTGCCGTAATTCGTGCAGGATTAGACTTGTGTGTATTGCGCTCGATTGTATTTGATGTTTGTTGTTTTTTCGCTATTACGCACGTGTATGTAAAGTGTCGGAACTGTGTTTGTTCCTCCGTGTGTTTGCACAAGTATTCGAGAGCGTAGTTTTGGGATTTTGTTCTGTGCCGTTTGTATTGGTGGACTATATTATTAAACACGCTTCTCAGACATCCCTGCTCTCCTGCGCCTGACTCCTACACCTCTCACCAAGACCCATGTTATCACAGAATCCTGCACCAATATAATTATGGAGTCAGCAGGAGCGGACGCACTTCCAGGGTCCGTGGAGGAGCGAGTTCAACACCACATGGCAGTGTTACACCGACTGGGGACCGCCATGGATCAGGTGATGGCGACGATGGAGAGATGGGAGAGAGGTGGCCTTCCCACACCGTTATCAGCTACACCCCAACCAGCACCACTACCCTCTCCTTCATTGCCTGAGCACAGTGGAATTTGACTCGCCCTCCCGAGGGAGTATGATGGGACGGCGGCCGGGTGCCAGGGCTTCTTACTCCAGATGGACCTATACCTGGCGACCGTTCGTCTGGCTCCTTCGGGGGGTGAGAGCGTGAACGCCCTCGTCTCCTGCCTCGCAGGTAAAGCCCTGGAGTGGGCCAACGCGGTATGGAACGATCCTGACTCGGCGAGGGACCACTACCCAGAGTTCACCCGACGCTTTCGGGCCGTGTTTGATCACCCACCTGAGGGTCGAGCGGCGGGTGAACGGCTGTTCCATCTGAGGCAGGAGAGGAGGAGTGCTCAGGACTTTGCTCTAGAGTTCCGGACCTTGGCCGCCGGCGCGGGATGGAACGACAGGGCCTTGATCGATCACTATAGGTGTAGTTTCCATGAGGACGTCCGTAGGGAGCTGGCCTGTAGAGACACCACCCTGTCCTTGGACCAATTGATCGACATGTCCATTCGGTTGGACAACTTGCTGGCGACCCGCGGACGTCCAGATCGGGCTCTGTCAGTTCCATCTCCCAGCTCCACCACTCCAACACCCTTGGAGCTAGGAGGTGCTTCAGCGAGGGCGACCGGAGGAGGGGGCCTTTCCTGTGCCAGCTGTGGTCGCAGAGGGCACACTGCTGACCGGTGCTGGGGGGGTCCCCCTGGGAGTCGAGACGCCAGGCCGAGCACTGCCCGGACACCTCAGGTGAGTCGGCACCAGGCTCACCCAGAGCCCCCTGTTGGTCACATGTATGTATGGATTGTTTTTCCTGAATTTTCCCCTCTTTCCCAGCATAAGGCGCTAGTAGATTCAGGCGCGGCAGGGAATTTTATTGACCGCGGTTTAGCGAACAGGTTAGGGATTCCCCTTGTTCAGCTGGACAAACCCTTCCCAGTGCACGCCTTCGATAGCCGACCATTAGGGTCAGGGCTAGTCAGGGAGGCCACGGCTCCACTGGGTATGGTTACGCAGGAGGGTCATGAGGAGAGAATTAGTCTCTTCCTCATTGATTCTCCTGCGTTTCCGGTGGTGTTGGGGATCCCCTGGTTGGCCCGTCACAACCCCAGGATTTCGTGGCAACAGAGGGCTCTACAGGGGTGGTCGGAGAGTGGAGAGTCCAGACCAAGTCTCCACCGTGCACATTCCCTCAGAATATGCCGATTTGGCTATCGCCTTCTGTAAAAAGAAGGCGACCCAATTACCACCTCATCGACGAGGGGATTGTGCGATAAATCTCCTGGTAGGCGCTGCACTTCCCGGGAGTCACGTGTATCCCCTGTCACAGGAGGAGACGGTGGCTATGGAGACATACATATCAGAATCTCTGGGGCAGGGGTTCATTCAGCCCTCCATCTCACCTGCCTCCTCGAGTTTCTTTTTTGTGAAGAAGAAGGAGGGTGGTCTGCCTCCGTGCATTGACTATAGAGGTCTAAATTCCATCACGGTGGGGTATAGTTACCCGCTACCTCTCATTGCCACGGCGATTGAGTCATTTCACGGAGCACGGTTTTTCACAAAACTGGATCTGAGGAGTGCATATAACTTGGTGCGTATCCGGAAGGGAGATGAGTGGAAGACGGCGTTTAGTACCACATCCGGCCATTATGAGTACCTCGTCGTGCCGTATGGGTTGAAGAATGCTCCAGCAGTCTTCCAATCTTTTGTGGATGAGATTCTCAGGGATCTGCACGGTCAGGGTGTGGTGGTTTACATCAATGATATTCTGGTCTATTCCGCTACACGGGCCGCGCATGTGTCTCTGGTGCGCAGGGTACTTGGGTGACTGTTGGAGCATGACCTGTACGTCAAGGCTGAGAAATGCTCGTTCTTCCAACAGGCCGTCTCCTTCCTTGGATATCGCATTTCCACATCGGGGTTGGTGATGGAGGATGCAGCCGTGAGTAATTGGCCGACTCCAACCACGGTAAAGGAGGTGCAGCGGTTCTTAGGGTTTGCCAACTACTACCGGAGGTTTATCCGGGGTTTTGGGCAGGTGGCTGTGCCCATTACGTCACTGCTGAAGGGGGGGCCGACGCGTCTGGGGTGGTCGGCTGAGGCGGACAGGGCTTTTAGTCGCCTGAATGCTCTTTTTACCTCGGCTCCCGTGCTGGCGCATCCGGACCCCTCTTTGGCATTTATAGTGGAGGTGGACGCATCCGAGGCTGGGGTTGGAGCCGTGCTCTCCCAGCGCTCGGGTGCACCACCGAAGCTCCGCCCCTGTGCTTTCTTTTCTCGGAAGCTCAGCCCGGCGGAGCGAAACTATGACGTGGGGGATCGGGAGCTGCTAGCTGTTGTCAGAGCCCTGAAGGTGTGGAGACATTGGCTTGAGGGGGCCCAGCACCCTTTCCTCATCTGGACTGACCACCGTAATCTAGAGTACATTCGGGCAGCGAGGAGACTGAACCCTCGTCAGGCAAGGTGGGCCATGTTTTTCACCCAATTTAGGTTTACCATCTCCTATAGACCAGGCTCCCAGAACACTAAGGCAGACGCACTGTCCCGACTATATGATACGGAGGAGCGGGCCATTGATCCTGCGCCCATCCTCCCGTCTTCTTGTCTAGTGGCACCTGTAAGGTGGGAGGTGGACGCAGACATTGAGCGAGCATCGCGTGTTGAGCCCACTCCTCCACAGTGTCCAGCGGGACGGGTGTATGTTCCGCTGGAGGTTAGAGACAGGTTAATTTGGTGGGCTCACACATCCCCCTCCTCTGGTCACCCGGGGATTGGGAGGACGGTGCGATGTCTTAGTGGGAAGTACTGGTGGCCCACGTTAGGGTTTATGTGTCCTCCTGCTCAGTGTGCGCTCAGTGCAAGGCTCCTAGGCACCTGCCCAGAGGGAAGTTACAACCCCTTCCCGTTCCACAGCGGCCTTGGTCACACCTGTCGGTTGACTTCTTGACCGATCTGCCACCGTCACAGGGCAACACCACGATCCTGGTCGTTGTGGATCGGTTTTCTAAGTCCTGTCGTCTCCTCCCTTTGCCCGGTCCCCCTACGGCCCTACAGACGGCTGAGGCCCTGTTTACTCACGTCTTCCGGCACTACAGGGTGCCTGAGGATATTGTTTCTGATCGGGGTCCCCAGTTCACGTCCATGTTGTGGAAGGCGTTCATGGAACGTTTGGGGGTCTTGGTCAGCCTGACCTCTGGGTTTCACCCCGAGAGTAATGGGCAGGTGGAAAGAGTGAACCAGGATGTGGGTAGGTTTCTGCGGTCGTATTGCCAGGACCGGCCAGGGGAGTGGGCGAAGTACATCCCCTGGGTGGAGATGGTCCAGAACTCACTCCCCCACTCCTCTACGAACCTGTCGCCCTTCCAATGTGTGTTGGGCTAACAGCCGGTCCTGGTACCATGGCATCAGAGCCAGACCGAGGCTCCTGCGGTGGACGATTGGGTGAAACGCTCAACGGAAACCTGGGAGGCCACCCACGGGTACCTTAAACGGGCCGAAGGACGGCAGAAGGCCAGTGCCGACCGCCATCGCAGCGAGGCCCCGGTGTACACACCGGGGGACCGGGTCTGGCTCTCGACCCGAAACCTGCCCCTCCACCTGCCCTGCCAGAAGCTGGGTCCGCGGTTTGTGGGGCCATTCAAAGTCCTGAGGAGAATAAACGAGGTGTGTTATCGGTAACAGCTCTCCCCATATTACCGTATTAACCCCTCGTTTCATGTGTCTCTCCTCAGGCCGGTGGTGGCTGGTCCGCTTCAAGAAGATGAGGTGCGGGAGGTCCCTCCGCCCCCCCTGGACATCGGGGGGGGGGGGGGGCGCCGGAGTATGCAGTTCGGTCCATACTGGACTCGAGGCGTCGGGTGGGGGGTCTTCAGTACCTCGTGGACTGGGAGGGGTACGGTCCAGGGGGAGAGATGCTGGGTGCCGGTGGAGGACGTACTGGATCCATCTATGCTAAGGGAGTTTCACCGCCTCCATCCGGATCGCCCTGCGCCTCGTCCTCCGGGTCGTCCGGCGTCGTCGCGCTGCGGGAGCCGCGCAGCGCGACGACTGTCACGACTTCTACCGAAGGTAACTCCTCTCCCTGTTCGGGCGGCGCTCGGCGCTCGGCGTCGCCGGTCTACTAGCCACTACCGATCCCTTTTTCTTTTTCTGGTTGTTTTGTCTGTGTTCCTTTTCACACCTGGTTTTCAATTGCTTTGATTTCTGTGGGTATATAGGGCACCTGTTACCTGCCGTAATTCGTGCAGGATTAGACTTGTGTGTATTGCGCTGGATTGTATTTGATGTTTGTTGTTTTTTTGCTATTACGCACGTGTATGTAAAGTGTCGGAACTGTGTTTGTTTCTCTGTGTGTTTGCACGAGTATTCAGAGCGTAGTTTTGGGATTTTTTTCTGTGCCGTTTGTATTGGTGGACTATATTATTCAACACGCTTCTCAGACATCCCTGCTCTCCTGCGCCTGACTCCTACACCTCTCACCAAGACGCATGTTATCACACTACTGCGCCTTCAGAGGGATAAGGATTTATGAACTAGTTATTATAACATTATAATTATTTTATTATTATTATTTTCAATGTTATTCTGATTTACACTAGGATTTTTCTTTACGGGTCTCTGGGAAGATAAATCTAGCTATGCTATTAGTTGTTTGTGTTGTACTTACCAGTACCCAGTGTTCGCGAGGTCCAACATGCCAATCAACCTGCTATCTGCCAATCATGGGAATGCCTGGAATGTTCTGAGGCTGGGCGTCATGGTGGTTGGTGGAGTGGCGTGTGTGGGGTGGAGCATTGCAAGTTAAGACAATGTTTATCCATTGTTCTGTCTCTTACATCCGGTCTCCACAAGACAAGGTCACAGTTGTTTTATAGGGTGTCTTTCATTTATTTGGCGTGGGCTACGGCCAAACCGTAGCCTGTGTGGAGTTGGGTTAATCTTAGAACTTCCCATCCCGGATCCGGGAGAATTGTCATCAACTACACTAATTAGCATAGCGCAACGGTCAAAAAATATTACTAGAAAATATTAATATTCATGAAATCACAAGTGAAATATAGTGAAACACAGCTTAGCCTTTTGTTAATCACCCTGTCATCTCAGATTTTGAAAGAGCAAGACAAGCGTTTGTGTACGTTTATCGATAGCCTAGCATAGCATTATGTCCAGCTAGCAGCAGGAAGCTTGGTCACAAAAATCAGAAAAGCAATCAAATGAACCGTTTACCTTTGATGATCTTAGGACAGAAAATGTTCCTTTTGTTCCATAAAGATTATTTTTATACTCAAAATTCCTCCGTTTGTTTGTCAAGATGTGTTAAGAAATCCACCGGAAATTATTTATTTTATTTGATTTATTTCACCTTTATTTAACCAGGTAGGCTAGTTGAGAACAAGTTCTCATTTGCAACTGCGACCTGGCCAAGATAAAGCATAGCAGTGTGAACAGACAACACAGAGTTACACATGGAGTAAACAATTAACAAGTCAATAACACAGTAGAAAAAAAAGGGGAGTCTATATACATTGTGTGCAAAAGGCATGAGGTGGTAGGCGAATAATTACAATTTTGCAGATTAATAACCCTGGAGCGGTCACGACAACGCCCCCCAAAAATTCAAATTATATCCATAATATCGACAGAAACATGGCAAACGTGAGAGGAAAAATGACTACCTCTGTCTTTTACGCAGGAATCTCTCTGAGAGCCCTCAGCTGGCCACTTATGCAATGTAGTCGTTTATGCTCATTCTTCAACATAAAGGCTGAAACTACTCACAATGCTGTAGACACCTTAGGGAATAGTAGAAAAAGGAATCTGGTTGATATCCCTTTCAGTGGCCAATAGGGGTGCAAATAAATCATCAATTCAGAGGGCTCGAACAGTTCTCACAGTTACCTGGTGCATGCTTGTCAACAATTGGCATGAATCATTTTACATCTGTATTCACTTCCTCATACACATCACACCAACATACTGACTTGCCTAGTTAAATAAATAAAGGTAAAGAATACTATAGAGGACTTTTTGTATGATCTTAGGATACACCTTATACAAAAAGTCCTGAGAACATTTTGTATGATCTCTCATAAATGACTTTGGACCCAAACTTCAGCTTTCCTTGATATTGCCACATTGTTATGGTCACTACAGCCAATGGGAATTGATATTGTTTCAGAAAAAGGCTCTATAGTATTCTTTACCTTTATTTATTTAACTAGGCAAGTCAGTTAAGAACAAATTCTTATTTTCAATGACGGCCTAGGAACAGTGGGTTAACTGCCTGTTCAGGGGCAGAACAACAGGTTTGTACCTTGTCAGCTCAGGGATTTGAACATGAAACCTTTCGGTTACTAGTCCAACGCTCTAACCACTAGGCTACCCTGCCGCCCCTATTAGTGATCAATACAAGTAGATGGCACAAATCCAACACTATTGGAATCCACTCTAGTTGGGTCATATTACAGCCATTAGTCACAGTTAGATCTTCAGAGGACAGTTGCTAAGCAGTCAATGTTCAGGTCACCCAGAAAATAGACCTTTCTGTTAACATCACACACTATTAAGCATTTCACACACATTATCTAGATACTGACTTGTTAGCACTTGCTGGCCTATAGCAACACCCTAAAATAATAGGCTTAGATGAGGCAGGTGTACAGTCGTGGCCAAAAGTTTTGAGAATGACACAAATATTAATTTTCACAAAGTCTGCTGCCTCAGTTTGTATGATGGCAATTTGCATATACTCCAGAATGTTATGAAGCGTGATCAGATGAATTGCAATTAATTGCAAAGTCCCTCTTTGCCATGCAAATTAACTGAATCCCCAAAAAACATTTCCACTACATTTCAGCCCTGCCACAAAATGACCAGCTGACATCATGTCAGTGATTCCCTCATTAACACAGGTGTGAGTGTTGAGGAGGACAAGGCTGGAGATCACTCTGTCATGCTGATTGAGTTTGAATAACAGACTAGAAGCTTCAAATGGAGGGTGGGGCTTGGAATCATTGTTCTTCCTCTGTCAATCATGGTTACCTGCATGGAAACACGTGCCGTCACCATTGCTTTGCACAAAAAGTGCATCACAGGCAAGGATATTGCTGGCCGTATGATTTTACCTAAATCAACCATTTATCGGATCATCAAGAACTTCAAGGAGAGCGGTTCAATTGTTGTGAAGAAGGCTTCAAGGCGCCCAAGAAAGTCCAGCAAGCGCCAGGACCTGCTGCGGGATCGGGGCACCACCAGTACAGAGCTTGCTCAGGAATGGCAGCAGGCAAGTGTGAGTGCATCTGCACGCACAGTGAGGCGAAGACTTTTGGAGGATGGCCTGGTGTCAAGAAGGGCAGCAAGAAGCCACTTCTCTCCAGGAAAAAAATCAGGGGCAGACTGATATTCTGCAAAAGTTACAGGGATTGGACTGCTGAGGACTGGGGTAAAGTTATTTTCTATGATGAATCCCCTTTCTGATTGTTTGGGACATCTGGAAAAAAGCTTGTCCGGAGAAGACACGGTGAGGGCTACCATCAGTCCTGTGTCATGCCAACAGTAAAGCATCCTGAGACCATTCATGTCTGGGGTTGCTTCTCAGCCAAGGGAGTGGGCTCACTCTCAATTTTGCCCAAGAACACAGCCATGAATAAAGAATGGTACCAACAAATCCTCTGAGAGCAACTTCTCCCAACCATCCAGGAAAAGTTTGGTGACGAACAATGCCTTTTCCAGCATAATGGAGCACCTTGCCATAAGGCAAAAGTGATAACTAAGTGGCTCAGGCAACAAAACATCGATATTTTGGGTCCATGGCCAGGAAACTCCCCAGACCTTAATCCCATTGAGAACTTGTTGTCAATCCTGAAGAGGCAATTCATCAGGTGTCAAAAGCGTTTCACAGGGATGCTGGCCCATGTTGACTACAATGCTTCCCACAGTTGTGCAGTAGTGGTGCAGTGGGTAAACTCACTGGAGAAGCTGAGCCTGGGAAAAAAGGCCATATTACAACCTACACTATATACAGTGCATTCAGAAAGTATTCAGATCCCTTGACTTTTTCCACATTTTGTTACGTTACAGCCTTATTCTAAAACTGATTAAATCGGTTTTACACATTACCACATAATGACAAAGCAAAAGCATATTTTTTTTGCATTATTATTTAAAACGAAAATATCATATTTACATAAGTATTCAGACCCTTAACTCGGTACTTTGTTGAAGCACCTTTGGCAACGATTACAGCCTTGAGCCTTCTTGGGTACTACGCTACAAGCTTGGCACACCTGTATTTGGGGAGTTTCTCCTATTATTCTCTGCAGATCCTCTCAAGCTCCGTTAAGTTGGATGGGGAGCGTTGCTGCGGCTCTGGCTGGGAACTCAAGGACATTCAGAGACCACTCCTGCATTGTCTTTGCTGTGTGCTTAGGGTCTTTGTCCTGTTGGAAGGTGAACTTTTGTCCCAGTCTGAGGTCCTGAGCGCTCTGGAGCAGGTTTTTATAAAGGATCTCTCAGTACTTTGCTCCATTCATCTTTCCCTCGATCCTGACTAGTCTCCCAGTCACTGCTGCTGAAAAACATCCCTACAGTATGATGCTGCCACCACCATCCTTCACCGTAGGGATGGTGCCAGGTTTCCTCCAGACGTGACGCTTGGTATTCATGCCAAATAGTTCAATCTTGGTTTCATCAGACCAGAGAATCTTGTTTCTCATGGTCAGAGTCCTTTAGGTGCATTTTGGCAAACTCCAAGCAGGCTGTCATGTGCCTTTTATTGAGGAGTAGCTTCCATCTAGCCACTACCATAAAGGCCTGATTGGTGGAGTGCTGCAGAGATGGTTGTCTTTCTGGAAGGTTCTCCCATCTCCACAGAGGAACTTTGGAGCTCTGTCAGAGTGGCCTTCAGGTTCTTGGTCACCTTCCTGAGTGTGCAAAGCTGTCATCAAGGCAAAGGGTGGCTACTTTGAAGAATCTCAAATATAAAATATATTTGTATTTCTTTAACACTTTTTTGGTTACTACATGATTCCATATGTTATTTCGTAATTTTGAAGTCTTCACTATTATTCTACAATGTAGAAAATAGTAAAAATAAAGAAAAACCATGGAATGAGTAGGTGTGTTCAAACTTTTGACTGGTACTGTACATTTGCAAAAATCTCTAAAAACCTGTTTTTGCTTTGTCATTATGGGGTGTTGTGTGTAGATTGATGAGGATTTTTTTTGTAATCCATTTTAGAATAAGGCTGTAACGTAACAAAATGTGTAAAAGGTCAAGGGGTCTGAATACTTTTCAAATGCACTGTATACAAAAGCATGTGGACACCCCTTCAAATTAGTGGATTTGTCTATTTCAGCCACACACGTTGCTGACAGGTGTATAAAATTGAGCACACTGACATGCAATCTCCATAGACAAACATTGGTAGTAGAATGGCCTTACTGAAGAGCTCAGTGATTTTCAACGTGGCACCGTTATAGAATGGTAGAGCTGCCCCGGTCATCTGTAAGTGCTATTGTTGTGAAGTGGAAACATCTAGGAGCAACAGCGGCTCAGCCGTGAAGTGGTAGGCCACACAAGCTCACAGAACGGGACCGCTGTCCTCGGTTGCAACACTCACTGCCGAGTTCTGGAAGCAACATCAGCACAATAACTGTTCGTCGGGAGCTTCATGAAATGGGTTTCCATGGCCGAGCAGACGCACACAAGACTAAGATCACCATGTGCAACACCAAGCATCACAAGATGCTGGAGTGGTGTAAAGCTTGGCGCCATTGGACTCTGGAGCAGTGGAAACGCATTCTCTGGAGTGATGAATACGCTTCAATATCTGGCAGTCCAACGGACAAATCTGGGTTTGTTGGATGCCAGGAGATGCATAGTGCCAATTGTAAAGTTTGGTGGAGGAGGAATAATGGTCTGGCGCTGTTTTTCATGGTTCAGGCTCCTTAGTTCCAGTGAAGGGAAATCTTAACGCTACAGCATACAATGACATTCAAGACGATTCTGAGCTTCCAACTTTGTGGCAACAGTTTCAGCATGACAATGCCTTCGTGCACAATGCAATGTCCATACAGAAATGGTTTGTCGAGATCGGTGTGGAAGAATTTGACTGGCCTAAACAGAGCCCTGACCATAACCCCATTGAACATCTTTGGGAGGAATTGGAACGCCGACTGTGAGCCAGGCCTAATCGTCCAACGCCAGTGGCCTCACCTCACTAATACTATTGTGGCTAAATGGAAGCAAGACCCGCAGCAATGTTAGAGCATCTAGTGAAAAGCCTCCCAGAAGAGTCAAGGTTGTTATAGCAGCAAAGGGGGGGGGGGATCAACTCCATATTAATGCCCATCATTTTTGGAATGAGATATTCGATGAGCAGGTGTCCACATTCTTTTGTGTATGTGTTGTGATAATTGCATTGTTTACTCTGCTCTATAACCTGTTATTTCATATGCCTACCGACCGTGATATATAGGCCTGAGTCCGGGACAATAAGAAGACACAGTGGCAGAATACATTCCACCACACCTTGGTTTTATCACAAAACCCTGAGAGCAACCTCCGTCCGGTGGAGTCCACAAAACCCTGAGAGCAACCTCTGTCCGGTGTAGTCCACAAAACCTTGAGAGCAACCTCCGTCCGGTGGAGTCCACAAAACCCTGAGAGCAACCTCCGTCCGGTGGAGTCCACAAAACCCTGAGAGCAACCTCCGTCCGGTGGAGTCCACAAAACCCTGAGAGCAACCTCCGTCCGGTGGAGTCCACAAAACCCTGAGAGCAACCTCCGTCCGGTGGAGTCCACAAAACCCTGAGAGCAACCTCCGTCCGGTGGAGTCCACAAAACCCTGAGAGCAACCTCCGTCCGGTGGAGTCCACAAAACCCTGAGAGCAACCTCCGTCCGGTGGAGTCCACAAAACCCTGAGAGCAACCTCCGTCCGGTGAAGTCCACAAAACATATTGCATGTAGCAAACAGTTACATGACCTACAGCAGGGTCAAGCAAGTTAATGTTTCATACATTTTTGGACTACTAAATAAATATTGATTTAGAACAGTAGAGAGTCGTAAAGAAAACAGGAGCTGCCTCCACCATTCCTGCACCATTTTGCCATCAATAAGGAATCATAGCTTTTACCTGGATTCGTCAGTCTATGTCATGGAAAGAGCTAGTGTTTTATTGTTTTGTACACTCAGTGTAGTATTATGGGCTATGTTTTAGCCCTTTCCTGAGTAGCTTTAGCTTATCAGAGATAGACATAACATGAAAAAGAACAAACAAAGCAAGAGAGAACAAAAACATTCATCACTCCATCAACCAGTTGGTGCAGATATGCCCCAGTATCTGAGACTTCTCTTGACAGATGAAAATTTATAATGATTATGGCATTGAATCAAAGTCACGTGGCATCTTTCCTCACTACCACACACTGTTTAATGTATTTGGAGTAAACCGACTCATCCACCTTGCGTTTGGTTGCTGGACGACAGAAAGGCTCATTGTTGTGGTTGAGAGCTTCACATACAGAGTCCAGCTTCAGTGGCATTTTACAGACCAACCCTCCATGTCCTTTATGGCCTCTGTGGTACTTATATGATATTACAATAGATCCATCCTGCAGCAGAACCTCCCCCCAGCAGATAGAGAAGAGAGAGAATTTTTAAAACGCAGCATAGCTTAGGTAGCTCTTAGGTAGCTGACACAACATACAGGGCTGGGGGAAATGGAGGACATCTGATGGAAAATTCAAAGGGTTGTACAGAGAAGAAGCTGAATTGTGTGTTTTGAAGAGGTTTGCAGGGGGTGTTGAGACAGGATTAAAGGAGGCAGAGGGGAATAGAGAGAGTGACACACCTGAAAGGGTGTCCTTGGGAGATAGGCCTACTTAATCCCTGCGGCTCCCCTGGGTTGGTGGGATAGCAATGAATTAACACACTAGCTCACACACACACACACACACACACAGTCTCCTTTAAAGGGAATAGGGTGCCATTTTGGATGCAGCTCAAGTTATGCATCTCAAGTACACATGTAACTCACCCATCAACCTGCAATCTGAAATGTCATCTCCCCAAGCTCCTCAAAAGGCTTCAAAATCAGACCTCAAATCTCTTCCTAAAGATGAAGAAAGACAGATGTCTAACATGAAGAAATGTCTTTATCAGTTTGGTTGATTGAATATGACTTGGAAGCGGGGGAGGGAAAGGTTTAAAATAGAAAAAACATGTTTCAAGCAAAAAAGCTTCAAGCAAAACCTTTTTTTCCCCCCAAGGATTTTAAAAACGTGTCAATCTTTCCGTCTCAAACCTTTCCACAGATCAGCTTGTAACACGGCCGGTGTTACAAGCTGCCACATTCTAAACATCCATCTGTAGCCTATCAGCTTTCTTCTTAAAGATGAAAGACCCATCCCTCTTTTTTTCTTTTCTTTTTTATTCACAACCCTCACCTTTTCTTGTCTTTCTTCACTCATCACTTTCTTTGATCTGAACCAACAGGGCTCGGAGGGATGGGGCCACCGTCATGTTCATTTTGGGGTCCTTGGCCTGTCAAGTCAGTAACCTTACGTTTCACAGCTATAAAAGGGAATCTAAAATGTCACTATCTGGAACAAGAGCGGTCAATAAAATGTTCAGAAATGTCACCACGACAAAAAAAGCAACTGTTTTATTTCTGCAGAGCTTTGTCTTCAAAAGCGAAATATGTTTTATTTAATTGCATAGCTTGAAGTCTTTAATAAAGATGCTCTTCTCTTTAACCAGGACTGTAAGTAACAACAGTGAACTTTTTTTCTGTAAATGTTTTCAATTTTCCAATTAAATGGAATATACCATTTTTTGTTGTTCATTGAATGTGAATTTTCTTTGATTATGGTACAAAAGTGTCTTGAACCAAAATGGATTCCAATCAGCACACCCTAGCGGAACACTAATTGCAGTCCAATCAGAGTCCTCGATGGGGGTGAGGCAGGAAACTCTCCTCTGCTGTTACCTAGCAACAAAGAGGGCCTCCCAGATTGTTGATAGGTGTGGTGGTGATTGTGGTGTAGGCTACCTTTGGCTACTGCCTCCCTATGAGAGAAAATATCATCAGCTTACCTTTCTCTTTTATAATCACTGATTTTAGAGAACATGATGGGTGAAAGCAATATGGTGAAGACCTATCCAAGTTAGTAGCCTAGGTGAGATACAGCCTTCGTCTATATTTGTTTAGCTCAAAGACACAAAGGATTTTCAAACTGACTGTACTCTATGAGTGTGCTTTTACTAGAAAACCTTTCACTACTACAAAACAAAAGTTGCAAACCATTTAACAAACTATCATTTATTTTCCTATAATGTGCTCTTTTCTCTCGCTCTCTCTCTCTCTTCCACTCTCTCCCTCTTTCTCTCTCCCTCCCTCCCTCTCTCTCGATCTCTTCTCCCTCTCCACTCTCTTCCTCTCTCTCTCTCCCTCTCTCTTCCACTCTCTCCCTCTTTTTCCTCCACTCTCTCACCCTCTCTCTCCCTCTCTCCCCCTTCCTCTCTCTCCCTTTCTGCTCCATCTCTCTCTCCTCCCCAGTGTATTATAGTGAAAGCCTGCTGAATCCCCTACTTTTATTCTTATTTATGGTGGAGGGTTTATAATGAATTACTAATTAATAGCTTCAGAGCCGGGTTGCAGTGCGCTCTTTTACACGTCTCTCCAGTCCCATGATTAATGATCCCCATTGATGATGTAACCTAACGAGCCTATAGGCACCTCACCTCCACGATTAACAGATCACCGTAAGACCCCCTCTCCTCTCCGTTCGGCCTGACCGCTCGGTAAAACACATACCCTGTAAGATTTATGACAGATGGAGGGGAAGACATTAATACATTGATAAGTTCATTTTAAAGCCTTAGTTAAAGCAGAGGCGTTTCACCAGAGGGGAGCCATTAACATTTGATTGTATCTTAAGGAGAGATAATGAATGTCTCTGGACCAGATTAGACCACCACTAAACTATCCTGACAGAATGAGCTGATTAGAAACATGGAAGTAATAATGTCTAATGGATTGTGGTTTGGTCTTTAGTTAAAACAGCAAATGTTTGGAAGACGTGGAGGAACATTTCTTCAGAAGTAAATACACACTATTCTCTCTCTCTCTCTCTCTTCCCCCCTGTCCTTTCTCTGATGGGCCATCTACTTTCTCCACATTATTACTTTGAATCACTTGGGACTCCAGACCTTAATCCCCTCTCCATCTCCAGCAGGTCTGGTAACAATATATATACACACACACACACACACACACACACACACACACACACACACACACACACACACACACACACACACACACACACACACACACACACACACACACACACACACACACACACACATAGACTTCGTCCCCACAACGACCGTACGTACATACCCCAACCAGAAACCATGGATTACAGACAGCATCCGCACTGAGCTAAAGGCTAGAGCTGCCGCTTTCAAGGAGCAGGACTCTCCCAGGAGCTTATAAGAAATCCCGCTATGCCCTCCGACAAACCATTAAACTGGCAAAGCGTCAATTCATTACTGAGATCGAGTCGTACTACACCGGCTATGACGCTCTCAGATGTGGCAGGGCTTGCAAACCATTACAGACTACAAAGGGAAGCACAGCCGAGAGCTCCCCAGTGACACGAGTCTACCGGACGAGCTAAACTACTTCTATGCTCGCTTCGAGGCAAATATGAAAACATGCATGAGAGCACCAGCTGTACCGGAAGACAGTGTGATCACGCTCTCCGCAGCCAATGTGAGTAAGACCTTTAGACAGGTCAACATTCACAAGGCCGCAGGGCCAGACGGATTACAAGGGCGTGTACTGTGAGCATGCGCTGACCAACTAGCAAAGTGTCTTTACTGACATTTTCAACCTCTCCCTGTCTGAGTCTGTAATACCAATGTGTTTTAAGCAGACCACCATAGTGCCTGTGCCCAAGAACACTAAGGTAACCTGCCCAAATGACTACTGACCTGTAGTACTCATGTCTGTAGCCATGAAGTGCTTTGAAAGGCTGGTCATGGCTCACATCAACACCATCATCCCAGAAACCGTTGACCCACTCCAATTTGCATACCTCCCCAACAGATCCACAGATGATGCAGTCTCTATTGCACTCAACACTGCCCTTTCCCACCTGGATAGAAGGAACACCTATGTGAGAATGCTGTTCATTGACTACAGCTCAGCATTCAACACCATAGTGCCCTCAAAGCTTATCAATAAGCTAAGGACCCTGGGACTAAACACCTCCCTCTGCAACTGGATCCTGGACTTCCTGACGGGCCACCCCCAGGTGGTAAGGGTAGGTAACAACACATTCGCCATGCTGATCCTCAACACAGGGGCCCCTCAGGGGTGCGTGCTCAGCCCCCTCCTGTACTCCCTGTTTACTCATGACTGCACGGCCAGGCACAACTCCAACATCATCATTAAATTTGCCGATGACACAACAGCAAGACAGCCTATAGGGAGGAGGTCAGAGATCTGGCCGTGTGGTGCCAGGACAACAACCTCTCCCTCAACGTGATCAAAACAAAGGAGATGATTGTGGACTAAAAGGAGGACCGAGCATGCCCCCATTCTCATCGACGGGACTTCAGTGAAGTAGGTTCAGAGCTTCAAGTTCCTTGGTGTCAGTAAATCCCTGGGGACAAGCTTCCTGCCATCCAGGACCTCTATAACAGGCGGTGTCAGAGGAAGGCCCGAAAATTGTCAAAGACTCCAGCCACCCTAGTCATAGACTGTTCTCTCTGCTACCACATAGCAAGTGGTACTGGAGCACCAAGTCTAGGTCCAAGAGGCTTCTAAACAGCTTCTACCCCCAAGCCATGAGACTCCTGAACATCTAGTCAAATGGCTACCCAGACCATTCACATTGTCCCCCCTCCCCTCTCCACACCACTGCCACTCTCTGTTGTCATGTATGCATAGTCACTTTAATTAACTCTACCTACATGTACATACTACCTCAACTAATCAGTGCCCCCGCACATTTACTCTGTACCGGCACCCCCCTGTATATATTGTTCTTTTTTACTGCTCCTCTTTAATTACTTGTTACTTTTCTCTTATTCTTATCCGTATTTTTTGAAACTGCACTTTCGGTTAGGGGCTTGTAAGTAAGCATTTCACTGTAAGGTGAATCCTGTTGTATTCGGCGCATGTGACTAATAAAATTGGATTTGATTTGACACACACACGCACATACAAACACGTTAGGGCCTGCAGAGAGGAGTGTTACAGGCTGACTACAAAATACATTTTGAAATCTATGTTATTTCAATTATTGCACCCACATTGCTCGCGCGCGCCAACGAGCGTCTACGTTGGCAAGGGCTACAAATAGAAATCAGTTCTATTTCTGACTCAGATCACGCTGCAAGTCCTGCCTCTCCCATCTCCACATTGGTTTATAGAAGCAGGTGCCCACGTGCCATCTCCTCATTGGTTATACACATGTGGGTGACTGAAAGACGAACGAGGTCGGTGGCGGTAATGCACCTAATTTATGGAAGTTGACAATCGCAATATAAAGTCAAGAGAAGAAAAAGCCTAGAAGGAGAGATGACTAGAAACGATTTGGTTGACCGTTTTATGTGTGGATTAATTGTTGGAGTAGAGGACCTTGTGCATTTCAGGTAAAATAACAACTCAATGTTTATATCCCAGGACAAATTAGCTAGCAACAGCAAACTAGCTAAATAGGACAAATTAGCTAGCAAGTGCAAGCTAGCTAGCTAAATTGCCATAAAGGTTTAATGCTTTTCGATCTGTCCCCAAATTAATGTAATTGGTTCAGAGTTTGTTTTGATATTTTAACCTACGTGTCGTGATCGTGTTTGGTGTGGGGACAAAATAAATGTATGCACGATGGCGCACGCGAGCAGCCGGTTTGGGTTCCGTGTTAGAGAAAGGGGATGTGAAAAAGAAGGGGTGGAACAAGAGAGAGAGAGGGTATTAAAGAAAAGAAAGAGAGACCCTACTGGACACCTGACCTAACCCTCATTCAAATCGGAGTCCGTACAATCCTAAACAGGGTTCGTATCCAAGCCCCCACCTGACCACCTAACCTGAACAGGCCCTCGAGTGATTTATTTTGCCCCCCCAAAGTTTTTTGGTCATAAAAGACACACATCACCAGAAAAAAAGACTAAAATCACCAGGAATACAACTACAAAGGAATTTATTTGGGGAAATCTTTTCAGCAAGTATTCCCATGAATACAAAATATATGTGATCGTGTTTCAATGTAATCAAGGTATGAAACAACTTATTTTCAAATATAATCTATTTTTGGGCTTAGTTGTAGTCAATTTGCAGTTTACAAATTATTAAAATTATGTATGCCCCCAACCATCCGCTCCAACAAAAATCGTCCCGCGGCTGAATCTAGTTTATCTCCTTTATCTACTTTATCTGAAGCTCATTTGAGCAAATTGGAGGTGTACCTGTGGATGTATTTCAAGACCTACCTTCAAACTCAGCGCCTCTTTGCTTGACATTATGGGAAATCAAAAGAAATCAGCCAAGACCTCAGAAAAATGTTGTATGTATGTACACTGCTCAAAAAAATAAAGGGAACACTAAAATAACACATCCTAGATCTGAATGAATTTAATATTCTAATTAAATACTTTTTTCTTTACATAGTTGAATGTGCTGACAACAAAATCACACAAAAATTATCAATGGAAATTAAATTTATCAACCTATGGAGGTCTGGATTTGGAGTCACACTCAAAATTAAAGTGGAAAACCACAATACAGGCTGATCCAACTTTGATGTAATGTCCTTAAAACAAGTCAAAATGAGGCTCAGTAGTGTGTGTGGCCTCCACGTGCCTGTATGACCTCCCTACAACGTCTGGGCATGCTCCTGATGAGGTGGCGGATGGTCTCCTGAGGGATCTCCTCCCAGACCTGGACTAAAGCATCTACCAACTCCTGGACAGTCTGTGGTGCAATGGAGCGAGACATGATGTCCCAGATGTGCTCAATTGGATTCAGGTCTGGTGAACGGGCGGGCCAGTCCATAGCATCAATGCCTTCCTCTTGCAGGAACTGCTGACCCACTCCAGCCACATGAGGTCTAGCATTGTCTTGCATTAGGAGGAACCCAGGGCCAACCGCACCAGCATATGGTCTCACAAGGGGTCTGAGGATCTCATCTCGGTACCTAATGGCAGTCAGGCTACCTCAAAGTACGGCCCCCCAAAGAAATGCCACCCCACACCATGACTGACCCACCGCCAAACCGGTCATGCTGGAGGATGTTGCAGGCAGCAGAACGTTCTCCACGGCGTCTCCAGACTGTCACGTCTGTCACATGTGCTCAGTGTGAACCTGCTTTCATCTGTGAAGAGCACAGGGCGCCAGTTGCGAATTTGCCAATCTTGGTGTTCTCTGGCAAATGAAAAACGTCCTGCACGGTGTTGGGCTGTAAGCACAACCCCCACCTGTGGACGTCGGGCCCTCATACCACCCTCATGGAGTCTGTTTCTGACCGTTTGAGCAGACACATGCACATTTGTGGCCTGCTGGAGGTCATTTTGCAGGGCTCTGGCAGTGCTCCTCCTGCTCCTCCTTGCACAAAGGCGGAGGTAGCGGTCCTGCTGCTGGGTTGTTGCCTTCCTACGGCCTCCTCCACGTCTCCTGATGTACTGGCCTGTCTCCTGGTAGCGCATCCATGCTCTGGACACTACGCTGACAGACACAGCAAACCTTCTTGCCACAGCTCGCATTGATGTGCCATCCTGGATGAGCTGCACTACCTGAGCCACTCTGTCTGTCTGTCTGTCTGTCTGTCTGTCTGTCTGTCTGTCTGTCTGTCTGTCTGTCTGTCTGTCTGTCTGTCTGTCTGTCTGTCTGTCTGTCTGTCTGTCTGTCTGTCTGTCTGTCTGTCTGTATATTATTTTACTGCTCTATGGATATAATTAATAATAATAATATTCAGCACCGTGATATACACACACAGTGCTATATTCAGTACTGTGATATACACACACAGTGATATATTCAGTACCGTGATATACACACACAGTGACACTGTGCACACAGAGATATACACACACAGTGATATATTCAGAACTGTGATATATACACACAGTGATATATTCAGTACCGTGATATACACACACAGTGACACTGTGCACACAGAGATATACAGAGCCACTGTCACACTGACTGGTGTAAATTCACTCTAATCCTTGTGACCTCTTTACCTTGTCCTTTAGAATAGATCAATCCCGGACTTTCTCTTTGTGGGTGTCTCTCTCACTTTCTCTCTCTTTCTCTTTCTTTATCTCTGTCTCACTCACCCACTCACTGACTCACTCACTCACTCACTCACTCACTCACTCACTCACACACACACACACACACACACACACACACACACACAAACCTAAGGCTTAATGTCTCAGCTTTTACTTTTCATTCTGCAAAACAAGCTCTCTGCTCTCTCCTCTCTCCTCTCTCCTCTCCTTTATCCTCTCCTCCATTTCTTTCCTCGCTTCCTCTCCTCCGCTATTCAAAGTCACTGAGCCACCTCCAGCCAAGTCATTATAATATACTATATACACATTTACCAAAGATTGCTTTTATCTCAGCTGAAAATGGCTTCTGCGAGACAGAGGAATGTGTGTGTGTGTGTGTGTACAGCGGCCACAGCTCGACAACGCCATCCCACAGAATCCAATTTGTGAAGTCAATGAGGGGTGTGACACATAATGTATACTAATTCAGCGCCAGGCAAGGCACTGTAGGGTTCAGGCATCCGTCATGTACATATCATGCATATGTTAATGTCTCCTGCATACCAGACAACAGGAATGCATGTAGCTACTGTATGAGGTTCAGTCTGGCTAATGATCTCTTGTACATGTATGTTCTTGCAGCTTGAATATGAATGGGTCGTTCTTGAGTGCGTCCCTTGCCTTTGCAACCATGAAAAACACTTTAAAATGACAAAATAGCTGCACATCATATATGTTTTTCTTTATATAGAACTGTTTATCAATGATTAAACATAATGCAAAAAGTTTAGTCTGCAACACTTTATGTTTATGCATGGTTT
Source organism: Oncorhynchus kisutch (assembly GCF_002021735.2). Taxonomy (NCBI): domain Eukaryota; kingdom Metazoa; phylum Chordata; class Actinopteri; order Salmoniformes; family Salmonidae; genus Oncorhynchus; species Oncorhynchus kisutch. The sequence continues at coordinate 8,777,750 of NC_034196.2, forward strand.
AAAGCACGTAGAGTATGCAAATTGGCTTGTCTCTGTAGTAATGTGTAGAGTTGTAGTGACATGTTTTGGGGATTTTTTGAATGCTAGAAAGTGAACAAAATAATGAATTTGTATGGATTAATAAACAAAAAGAAGGATATTAAAACACCTAATGTTTTGCGAGTATAATGTATGTCCCTCAGTTTTATGGAATTGGTGTTACCGCCTTAAATCCTTCAGTACAAAGATATCAAATTTGCACACACTGTACATACAATTTTCTATTTTTATTTTTATTTTGTGTTATTGACTGTACTTTTGTTTATGTGTATAATGCCTTGCGAAAGTATTCGGCCCCCTTGAACTTTGCGACCTTTTGCCACATTTCAGGCTTCAAACATAAAGATATAAAACATGGTTTGGGCCTGCTTTTCTTCAGCAGGGACAGGGAAGATGGTTAAAATTGATGGGAAGATGGATGGAGCCAAATACAGGACCATTCTGGAAGAAAACCTGATGGAGTCTGCAAAAGACCTGAGACTGGGATGGAGATTGGTCTTCCAACAAGACAATGATCCAAAACATAAAGCAAAATCTACAATGGAATGGTTCAAAAATAAACATATCCAGGTGGCCAAGTCAAAGTCCAGACCTGAATCCAATCGAGAATCTGTGGAAAGAACTGAAAACTGCTGTTCACAAATGCTCTCCGTCCAACCTCACTGAGCTCGAGCTGTTTTGCAAGAAGGAATGGGAAAAAATGTCAGTCTCTCGATGTGCAAAACTGATAGAGACATACCCCAAGCGACTTACAGCTGTAATCGCAGCAAAAGGTGGCGCTACAAAGTATTAACTTAAGGGGGCTGAATAATTTTGCACGCCCAATTTTTCAGTTTTTGATTTGTTAAAAAAGTTTGAAATATCCAATAAATGTCGTTCCACTTCATGATTGTGTCCCACTTGTTGTTGATTCTTCACAAAAAAATACAGTTTTATATCTTTATGTTTGAAGCCTGAAATGTGGCAAAAGGTCGCAAAGTTCAAGGGGGCCGAATACTTTCGCAAGGCACTGTAACTCTGTGTTGTTGTTTTTGTCACACTGCTTTGCTTTATCTTGGCCAGGTCGCAGTTGTAAATGAGAACTTGTTCTCAACTTGCCTACCTGGTTAAATAAAGGTGAAATAAATCAACTTTTTTTTTAAATGTAAAGGACCTTGAGCATTCTCTCCAGTGGCAAACTGTCCTCGTGGGTGGTGTGTAATATTAAAAGAAATGATTAGGTAATCCCACCCTTTTTAGTATGTCATGCATTTTAGGATTCTATTGATACTTTGGTGTGTCTCAATCCAATGTGTCAATTGGTGTCACACAATTTAAATGAAGGGAAATAACACTGTGAGCAAAATAATGAATCATATCACTTTAGTAAATTATTTTAAAGGATGGATGACCTTAGCATTTGTGGCCTCCATTTCAGTAAAATCCTAATTTACCTAACATGTCTCATTCGTCATACCATTGCTGGTGTTACTAGTCCTAGTGATGGCAAAATGTATTGGTACATCGGTAAAAAAAAATGTAAGTCATTAAGCTACCATATTAGTTGATTTGGAATGGAAAGATGTGCCCAGATACATTTATAATTATTTTTATCTACAAAAATGAAGTTCATTTTCTTTTCAAAAGGCCATGCCCAAATGCCACCAGAATTCAAGAATGACCCAAATATCTGTTTCTCGCCCTATTGTACACACAAACGTTGGCTTGTGCTTCATGCACACCCGCACACACACAAGGATGAAGGGTGGAGAGAGAGGAACAGATTGAGAGAGAGAGAGAGAGAGAGAGAGAGAGGGGGAGAGAAGTAGCGACCGAGGGGAAAGAGAGTGAAAACGAGAGAGAGTGAGAAGTTATACAGTGTAAAGAAAGAGAGAGTGATCGTTTAAGACCATTGTGTACTGTGCATGTCCAGATGGGGAATAAAACATGCATGAGTCACCTGCAACCAGAAATAATTACACTCATTTAGCAGAGGCATTTATAGGCTGCATCTGACCCAGTCACCAGCCAACAACCACACACACACACACACACTTTGCATTCCAATGAACTCACAAGACTGACACAATGACCCACCGGCAAACCTTGAGTAAAGCCAGATTGTCTAGGTACCCTGATGAATCAACACTATACACGTCAGCTACCACAGCGAGGGAAATCACTGCAACGCTTAACAAAGAGCTGCAGTCAGTTTTAGAATGGGTGGCTAGAAATAAGCTAGTCCTAAATATATATATATATATATATATATATATATATATATATATATATATATATATATATATATATATATATACAACTGTAAGCTTTGTATTTGGGACAAATCATTCGCCAAACCCTGAATCTCATCTAAAGCTTGAAATTAATATTGTGGCAATTGAGGAAGTTGAGGAGACTAAACTGCTTGGTGGAACCCTGGATTGTAAACTGAAATGGTCAAGACATATTGATGCAACGGTAGCTAAGACGGAAAGAGGTCTGTCCGTGATAAAGCACTGCTCTGCTTTCTTGACACACAATCGACCGAACAAGTCCTCCAGGTTTTATTACACCTGGACTACTGCCCAGTTATATGGTCAAGTGCCATAAAGAAGGACATAGGCAAATTACAGTTGGCCCAGAACAGAGCAGCACGGCTGGCCTTTAAGTCCCATCTCTCCTGGCTCAAAGTAGCGAAGAGATTGACTGCATCACTACTTGTCTTTGTGAGAGGGATTAAACGGGTTGAAAGCGCCAAACTGTCTGTACAAACAGTTCATATACAGGTCAAATGCCCGCACATACCCCACTAGACATGACACAACACACAGTGCTACATAGAGCCATGACTACATGAAACTCGCTTCCACGTCAAGTAACTCGAGCGAGCAGTAAAATCAGATTTCAAAAACAGGTAAAGCAACACCTCAAGGCACAACGCGGACTGTGAAGAGACACTCACACACACTGTAACACACACACACACTCCACACACACACACACACACACACACACACACACACACACACACACACACACACACACACACACACACACACACACACACACACACACACACACACACACACACACACACACTCTCACACACACACACACACACACACACACACACACACACACACACACACACACACACACACACACATTGTAATATTGTAAATGTAAATGATAATGTAATAATGTCTTGTGTGGTGTATTGTTTTATTTATGATGTAGGCTGCTGTTTTATTGTGATGTAATAGTTTTATTCCTGTTTGAACCCCAGGATGGGTAGCGGCTGTCTTGGCAGAGGGATCCTTAAAAATACTCTACTGAACAAAGATATAAACACAACATGTAAAGTGCTGGCTCCATGTGTTATGAGCTGAAATAAAATAACCTCTAAATGTTCTTTCAAATTTTGTGCACACATTTCTTTACATCCCTGTTGGTGAGCATTTCTCCTTTGCCAAGATAATCCATCCACCTCCACAGTTGTGGCATATCAAGTAGCTGATTAAACAGCATGGCCATTACACAGGTGCACCTTGTGCTGGGGGACAATTAAAGGCCCCTCTAAAATGTGCAGTTTTGTCACACAACACAATGCAATAGATATCTCAAGTTTTGAGGGAGCGTGCAAATGGCATGCTGACTGCAGGAATGTCCACCAGAGTTGTTGCCAGATAATTGAATGTTAATTTCTCTACCATAAGTAGTTTAGAAAATTTACGTCGTTTAGAAAATTTGCCAGCACCTCAGACCACGTGTAACCATGCCAGACCAAGACCTCCACATCCGGCTTCTTCACCTGCGGGATTGTCTGAGACTAGCCACCTGGGCAGCTAATGAAACAGGAGTATTTCTGTCTGTAATAAAACCCTTTTGTGGGGAAAAACGAATTATGTTTAGCTGGGCCTGGCTCCCAAGTGGGTGGGCCTATGCCCTTCCAGGCCAACCCATTGCTGCGCCCCTGCCAGTCATGTGAAATCAATAGATTAGGTCCTAATGAATTTATTTCAATTGACTGATTTCCTTATATGAACTGTAACTCAGTAAAATCATTGAAATTGTTACATGTCGCATTTATATTTTTGTTCAGTTTAAATGCTAAAGGCCCTAAAACGACCCTCTTACTACCTGCTTATTAAATCTGCCTGCCTAGGCAACTCTTACCCTGTACCACATAGAGAGGGAGGGTGGGAGAGAGAGAGAGTGAGAGTGATGCAGAGATAGGCGCTGTAGCATTGTGACTAATAAAAGAGATGCGATTGCTTTTTCAAAATCTCTCTCTCGTTCTCTCTCCCACTCACTCACTCCGTCCCTCGAACAAAATCTCTGGGTGTTGATGGATGTGTTCTGTAAGGGTCCATTTCTTAACAGCCATAACTGACTTCTACCTGCTGGGCTAGCCAATTAAAGGAAAACTCCACCCAAAAACGATGTTTTGGTAATTGTTTCATTTGTCCCAAAAGGTTTTGCTTGTCAGCAATCCCGTTTTTATATATTGCAAAATGCATCAAAGGGGGATGATTTCTGTATTTTGAAAGCTACATATCTTGGAAACTTGATTGCTGACAAGCAAAACCATTTGGGAGTAAGTACCAGGGAGAGACAGAAACCAGCAGGACTGCAGAACTAGAGGGTCTGAGGTCTATAACTCTTCTTCATATGAATATCCGCCGGTCGAGAGGAACAAAATGTATTGATGAAATCCATCACGACAATAGAACAATCCCAGAAGAACAGATGTAGTATTGACTAAATGATAAGTCTCCATTTTGGCCCTGTCACTGCCTTTGCAGGCCTACTGGATGTTCGTTTCCTGTTAACCACTGGTGTTGTAACCTGGGTCTGTGTGGGATTTAGATTAGTCCTCTGATTATTGTTGCCTTTGACAATATGCAGTGAGTCGTCTGTAGATCGTCCGACGCTCACTAACCTTTAGAAGCATCTTGAGAAGCCCACATAAATATCACTGTAGGACTTCCTAACATCAACATCGAGTGTGAACCATAAGGACACAACAACATGAACAGGATTGTGTACATACGATCCTGCCAGTCCTCCATTTCCTCTCAAATGTCATTGTGTGGGTGGGGAATGAGAAAAGGTGAATGCACACACACTCGCACACACACACTCAGTGTTAAAAATGTATGGGGTTACTCCTGTGCTGGCTGTACGTGTCTGTGTGGCATTTCTCAGCCTCCCTCAGAGACGCGGCAGTAAACACACGCCCCCCCCCCCCCCCACACACACACACACACACACAGCGTCCTCAGAGAGGTGGCATTGACAAACCTCCAGACGGTAATTGGGTCATTATGAGTCCCTGGGATGGTATTGATCGTGAGTTTTAGGTCCTGGCTGGTAATAGACATCTAGACACACCACGGTTCATACTGTAGCAATGGCCAGTATGTTGTTATGTTGTGTGTGTGTGTGTGTGTGTACACTCTTGATGCTGTTATTGTAATTGAGGTTTGTTGCATCTCAGCCTATTTCAAGACTGGACCCCTCTTTGTCCTCATTTAACACCACTTCACCACTTAGAGCAGCCACAGTGCCAAAAATATGGGGGAAAGAAAGGAGAAAAGAGAGGAGAGGAAGCTAATCACAACCTTGGCTTCAATCCAAATCAAAGATGGCGGATGGGTGCTGGGTTTCCATGACAACCGCGCTGCCTGCCCCAGCCAGCGATTACATTTCGGGGGGTTTGCTGAGCTGAGCCTGGGCCCAAACGTGACCAGAATAGATGAACACAGAGTGAACAGCACGTCAGACACCTTTTCACCTACAGAGTGGATCCCCCGGGAGACTGGAGACTGAGAGGAGGTTGTGCTGTGGCAACACATACAGTACATACGGAAGACAATAGCACATTGATTTTCTCTAAGATCATCGGTTTCTGCATGAAGTAGCATATTGTGGCAATTTCTCCAACAGGATTTATATGAACGCCTACGTAATACCTGGTAACATACTGTTGCTTTTGTTTACCTAGTGAATCACCAGAAAACTCGAAATGGTAGATAACTCTGGTAGCCTTTCTGTATAAAAAAAAAAACTTTGAATCATTTAAAAACGCTGGCAGTTAGCAATATCTTAAAGTTGTCCTCTTACAACCCTTCCCACGCCAAGCTGTCATTTAGAATAAAAGCCAGAACATTCTCTGTGTCCTGTAAACTTAACTTTAACAGGTCTCTTCCTTCCACTTAAAATTATAAATCATTTAGAAGGGGAAACTTTCATGCCAACTGTGGAGTCTATCTGGTTCAAAGACATTTGTTCAGTCAGAGATTCCTTATATTTTCTCAATCGAGATCCTCAGTAGAATAAAATCCATCTCTCCTCCCTATCTGTAATATCCATATTGGGTAGTGCTGTCAGGGTGAAACACACATGTTAATTCCTACTAGCACACTGCCCTTGGCTCTATTCACTGTGTCAGTCTTCTGCCATCTTATCAACCGTGGAGCTCCGTGTGTGGTGAATTCGAGAATAAGTGGGACACTTTTGTCCTTTCCGTCTTCTGTAACCTCTTTCAACATCTATCCAACATATTAGCCCAACACAGGATACATTTCTGAAAACCTTAAATATGTTTCCTAATCCAAAATAATAATGAAAAATGAATCATATTCATAGGAGGCATGACACATCCATTTCTGTACACTGTGTCAAAACCATATTTTCAGTTTGAATTTGGTAGACTGGGGCAGCAGGTTAGATAAACAGGGACACCATTATTACAGTCCTAATTGTACCCAGTGACAATTCAATTCAAATGTGTGGGATTAGGAAACATCTGAGGATTTCAGAAATGGATCACCTGCCGGGCTAAGATGTTGGATAGATGTCTGAAGAGGTTACAGAAGACGGAGATGCTAACAGTGTCCCACTCTTTCCGAGTTCGCTCTAATAACAGTACTAATAACAGTACAACAATAAATAATGAACACAAGAACCAGAGACCTGTATAACCTAAGTACAGGATGCCTTTCCTCCATTGGAAAATCCTATAAGACTGACCCACTATAGCTACTCCATGCCGTCCTACTTTAGCTAGCTATGGTTGGTAAAGCGAGACAACAAAAAATGACTGAATTTCAACATTTCAGCATAATATTGGGGACGTTGTTTAATTTATTTTGATGCACCAGCATATAGTATGCACATTTACATGAGAATTTGGCACAGTGCATTATTTTTGACAGTTTTATAACCTTATAAGCTTTGCGAGGTGAGCTTCCTGTCTGAAGCTTGCTCTGCCCCCCTCTATAATGTTACCCCATTGACTTGTTGGGATTTTGGCTTCTCTGCAAGAGCTTTGTAACAATACTTTTGATTTTCTCTTGTCAGAACAAGAAATAAACACTTCAGGATTAAGCTGTCACAGTTTATATGATGTTCCACTGTTTTCCGAATTTACCTTACATGTAAAATCAAATCGCCAAAAACAACAGGTGTAGACCTTACAGTGAAATGCTTACTTACAAGCCCTTAATCAACAATGCTTTAAGAAGTTTTAAGACAAAAAAGTGTTAAGTAAAAAATTTACTTTCAGGGCCTTCCTCTGACACCGAGGTCTTGAATGGCAGGAAGCTTGACCCCAAGTGATGTACTGGGCCGTACACTACCCTCTGTAGTGCCTTGCGGTCGGAGGCCGAGCAGTTGTCATACCAGGCAGTGATGCAACCATGCTCTCGATGGTGCAGCTGTAGAACCTTTTGAGGATCTGAGGACCCATGCCAAATCTTTTCAGTCTCTTGAGGGGGAATAGGCTTTGTCGTGCCCTCTTCATGACAGTCTTAGTGTGTTTGGGCCATGATAGTTTTTTGGTGATGTGGACACCAAGGAACTTGAAGCTCTCAACCTCGTCGATGAGAATGGGAGCGTCCTCATTTTCCTGTAGTCCACAATCATCTCCTTTGTCTTGATTACATTGAGTGAGAGGTTGTTGTCCTGGCACAACACGGCCAGGTCTCTGACCTCCTCCCTATAGGCTATCTTGTTCTTGTTGGTGATCAGGCCTACCGCTGTTGTGTCATCGGCAAACTTGATGATGGTGTTGGAGTCGTGCCTGGCCATGCAGTCATTAGTGAACAGGGAGTACAGGAGAGGACTAAGCACACACCCCTCTGGGGCTCCTGTGTTAAGGGTCAGCGTAGCGGAGGTGATGTTGCCTATCCTTACCACCTGGGGTCAGCCCGTCAGGAAGTCCAGGATCCAGTTGCAGAGGGAGGTGTTTAGTCCCAGGGTCCTTGGCTTAGTGATGAGCTTTGAGGGCACTATGGTGTTGAACACTGAGCTGTAGTCAATGAATAGTATACTCACATGTTTATTTTGTCCAGGTGGGAAAGGGCAGTGTTGAGTGCAGTAAAGATTGCATCATCTGTGGATCTGTTGGGGAGGTATGCAAATTGGAGTGGGTCTAGGGTTTCTGGGATAATGGTGTTGATATGAGCCATGACCAGCCTTTCAAAGCACTTCATGGCTACGGACGTGAGTGCTACTGGTTGGTAGTCATTTGGGCAGGTTACCTTAGTGTTCTTGGGCACAGGGACTATGGTGGTCTGCTTGAAACATGCTGGTATTACATATGGGAGAGATTCCCTGAATTTCCATACAAACTAGCACATAATTAGAATGATATTTTTCTGCATTCTACACAGTTGGGAAGAGATGGGTGGATTCATAGAATTAGGGTGGTCAGGGTAGATTGGTATTCCGCTCTCTTTACTCTGCTGAGGAGATGAATGGGGGGAGGGCTGTATGACAGGAGATAGATGGATCTCATTTAATATCTGTGCATATTCACAGCGGACTGGGCAAGAGTTAGACAGATGGGGTAGGCAGAGGGGGCAGGAGGGAGGGAATGAAGGAGAGAGAGACAGAGAGACACTGAAAATAAACTTGAGTTAAAATAGCTTGTCTATAGCCTACCCGAGGAAAGGAGGGTTTTCTGTTGTGCAACCATATCTAGTCTAGCGTTGTCTGGAATTGAACATTTCAGTGCCAACTGACAAGCGATTGGCAGCAGATTGAAAACCCTGATCACTTGGCGCACAATTCAATTCAACTGTTTTCTCACCATATGGTGATGCGTATACATCTGTGGTCAGCACTTTATCAGATGGCATAAAGGCCCCTCTCTAGTGTAGAAACCCTTTGAGGAGCTATGTGCATGTCTGTATGTGTGCGTGAGTGAGTGGGTGCATGGGGGGAATGAGTGCATCAGTGTTGTTCAGTCAGTGTGGTTAGGAGCATCCTCTATAGGTCATGCACTGCAACTGCAGGAAGCCAGTAGCACCCTATGGTTGAGTGCCCTTCTTCAATTCCTGGTCGGGCTGAGAGGAGAGAAGCTGGTTGGTTATTAATTACAGTAGGCAGCCATCTTTAATCTGGGTATAGGTGATTCATGGGTGAATATTTTCTGACTCCGAGGACAAGGCCCTGAGAAGCCCATCAGTCATAAATAAATCCACATACCTCAAAGAAAGAGACAGACAGGACTTGGGTTAAAGGCTCTCTGTGTCTGGACATACTTCGAAGATCATCGTTTAACAAGTGCAGGCGTATCATTTTTTTCATCAACACATTGGTCTCTATAACTCTGTTGTGTAACTGCTAACCTCCCATAGACCTCATTTTGGATACGCTGTTGTCTCTCTTCTCCCCACATAATTATTTTATTCATGTATTTTCATACCCAGCGCAATAGTTTTTTAGTTCAGTGTGTTTTTTTTAATCATGACTTGTCTTAGGAGTGTAACTTTGTTTGAGTCCTGATTCTTATGCTGCGCACAGAGCTGTGGGACGTGTGCGAAGTTGTTTATGCAAGCACAGGTTCTTCCACACTCCAGTGGGGAGGCTTCTCTCAGTGTTGTGTAGGTTTGTGGCGACCAACCGCACTTGAAAAGAGAATTAATTATTCCTCGGTGACTGATCTGCACTTTGATTTCTTCTTAATCGGTCTGACGTTTGCTGTGCTGAAGTTTCCGAACACAACAACAACATAAATCTTTCATAACGGCAGATCATGTGAATGCTGTTTGGAGTAAGATGGTGGTGACATTTTTTGCGCTTAATACATCATGCATATTTCATCGAGAAAGCCGTCATTTGTCAACGCATGTTCTCAGAGGATCCAGGAGAGATCAAGAAATGTTCTCCCACTGTAAGCTGTGAGCTTGCTCATCTGCGGAGACCATTTACTACAGCACGGTATACTTTGGCCCACTTGTTATGTAGGCCTGCTGCGTCGCAAAAAGAAAGAGAGGAAAGTAGTGTTTTCCAAGAGAAAAGTATCCTTTAGTTAAACAGTCCCTAGACCACTAGACCAGCGATGTCAAAAGGTCAAATCTGAAACCTGGTTGGAAACCCTTTCATAGGCTGACTGAACACAATATAATTTCTTCATCCCACTTATACTTTCAGAAGCTGTTTGTGGTGGTATAGAATGAATGTTTTATAATTACCTTAATACATGTTCCTGTATCTATTAAATGTTGATTCGTGTGGCAATATCTCTGAATGACAAAGCCTATCTAATAATAATAGCATTCACACTACGGACATAATTTCATTCCTCCTCCTCTTTTCCCTGTCATCCACAGCAGGTTGTCCGCATCACATCATTGATTTCTATTGTGACAGCTCTGTGCTCCACTGACAGAGAATCAGATGGATTCTGAGCGTGCCCCACGTGACAAACTGAATGGCACCCCCGTTTGGTGAAATATACATTTTCAAGTAAAATTGACAAAGAAATGTAATCTGGGTCCAGGGGATGGCTCACGCGTCGTCAGAGGAGAAAATGAATTGCTACCCTCATGTTGAGAGTGTGTGACAGATCTCGAAGAGTTCAGATAATTATCATGAAACCATGAAGCGGCCATACTGAAATAAATGACAAGAAGCAGCTATGCAGAGCGAGCATGATGAACACAGAAGCCCACTGGATGAAAGATAAAGGATGTTTGAGAAAGTATTCACCCCCTTTGGCATTTTTCCTATTTTGTTGCCTTACAACCTGGAATTTAAATTATTTTTAGGGGGTTTGAATCATTTGAGTTACACAACATGCCTACCAACAAGAAATAACAAAACAAAAACCAGAAAACTTGAGCGTGCATAACTATTCACCACCCCAAAGTCAATACTGTAGCGGCTTTCACCGGAAGAAGAGGAATTGTCAGACCAAAATTCAGCGGGATACGTGTTCATCTTTATTTTAAGGAACTGAAAACTGAATGCAAAAATAACAAAAGGAAAGACCGAAACAGTCCTGCAAGGTGAAACAAACACTAAACAGAAATACAACTACCCACCTCTAAAAGTGAACAGGCTACCTAAGTATGATTCCCAATCAGAGACAACGATAGACAGCTGCCCCTGATTGAGAACCATACCCGGCCGAAACATAGAAATACAAAAACATAGAATGCTCACCCAAATCACACCCTGACCAAACAAAAATAGAAACATACAAAGCAATCTACGGTCAGGGTGTGACAAATACTTTGTAGAGCCACATTTTGCAGCAATTACTGCTCTTGGGGTATGTCTCTATAAGCTTGGCACATTTAGCCATTGGGATTTTTGACCATTCTTCAAGGCAAAACTGCTCCAGCTCCTTCAAGTTGGATGGGTTCCGCTTGTGTACAGCAACATTTAAGTCATACCACAGATTCTCAATTGGAATGAGGTCTGGGATTTGACTAGGTCATTCCAAGACATTTAAATGTTTCCCCTTAAACCACTTGAATGTTGCTTTAGCAGTATGCTTAGGGTCAATGTCCTGCTGGAAGGTGAACCTCCGTCCCAGTCTCAAATCTCTAGAAGACTGAAACAGGTTTACCTCAAGAATTTCCCTGTATTTAGCGCCATCCATCGATCCTTCAATTCTGACCAGTTTCCCAGTCCCTGCCGATGAAAAACATCACCAACAGCATAATGCTGCCACCACCATGCTTCACTGGGGATGGTGTTCTCAGGGTGATGTGAGGTGTTGGTTTGCACCATACATAACTTTTGGCCAAAAAGCTCAATTTTAGACTCATCTGACCAGAGTACCTTCTTCCATATGTTTAGGGAGTCTCCCTCATGCCTTTTGGCGAACACCAAACGTGTTTGATAATTTTTTTCTTTAAGCAATGGCTTTTTTTCTGGCCATTCTTCCATAAAGCCCAGCTCTGTGGAGTGTATGGCTTAAAGTGGTCCTATGGACAGATACTCACATTACACACATTATTTAACTCACACTACACACATTATTTAACTAATTATGTGGCTTCTGAAGGTAATTGGTTGCACCAGATCTTATTTAGTTGCTTCATACCAAAGGGGGTGAATACATATGCACGCACCAGTTTAGCGTTTTATATTTTTTTGAATTTTTTTAAACAAGTCATTTTTTTCATTTCACCTCACCAATTTGGACTATTTTGTGTATGTCCATTACATGAAATCCAAATAAAAATATATTTTAAATTACAGGTTGTAATGCAACAAAATAGGAAAAACGCCAAGGGGGATGAGTACTTTTGCAAGGTACTGTATGTTGCCTCAGAAAAAAATCTATGGAAACACATCGAAAAACACAAGGAACTTCAACTGATAAGATATACATTTTCCATTGATAGAAGTCACTTTTGTGGTAGAGAGAGATAGAGAGAATGAGAGAGATGGAGACCACTGTTTATAATCTATGTAGTTGATAGGGGAAATGTGGAAGGTCTGGCTGCGCGCACAACTCAAAGAGGGGGATAAAGGGGGCTTTGCCCCCTAAGTTAAAACTTGTGCCATGCTAGTTTTATGTCCCTATATACAAATAAGAAATTAGTCCAAATGTTTGAGGGACAGGTTGGCGCAAAATCAAATCTGTATCTGCGCTGCGTCAGCACAATGGACACAGCGCTCCAAGGTGTGTGTAGGGGGGCTATGGTAATCACCCCAGTGGCTTTCTCTCTCTCACGCCTTTGGGTTCCCATAAAAAGTGGGGAAAAACGCTTCTCATCAGTAGTAGACTAAGTGAATAACACGATACGCCTCCGCCTATAATATTTGATTTCGATTTACAAGTTTGTCATTGAAGCTGTTTCACTCAACTCTTCCTTACGCTCCACCACTAAAGAGTTTCGTTAGCTTCTTACCTAGCTGTAAAAAAGCGTTATCGTTATTAGCCTTAGCCTACTTAGGTAGGTTGAAGCAGGTCATCTGCCCATGCCATGATGGATATCAGAAATTGGCTTCGCCAAAGTACCCAAACAAAGCCAAAGAGAAGGAGAGCGATGACCAGCAGCATCAAACCACAGAGGCCACCGCCAAGCCCAGCAGCGATGATGCTGTCGAGTTCCAGCTATTTCCACGTGTGGAGCCTACCCACCCTTCCACCAGGATAATGGCTTCACAGCCCCCCCACCTCCTACTGTTCCTGACGATCTTGGAACAGAGGAGCGAGGCAAGTTTAGCCTAGAATCCTACCAGGTTTCATGTCAAAAACGTTATTTTAATAGCAACTAGTTCATAGAAAGAGAGTGGCAGGAATACTAGGTTACTGTAGATGCAGCATTTTGTTTCCCATGTCAAAAGTTCTGTGTTGGATCCAATACTGACGCAGACAAGGCTTTCACCCAAGCAGGGTATAGCTTGATATAAGCAGAATTAAGCAAATTACAGAGAGACGCTTGATGAAAACCTGCTCCAGAGCGCTCAGGATCTCAGACGGGGGCTAAAGTTCACCTTCAAATAAGACAGCGACCCTAAGCACACAGGCAAGACAATGCAGGAGTGGCTTTGGGACAAGTCTCTGAATGTCCTTGAGATGGCCCAGCCAGAGCCTGGACTTGAACACAATTGAACATCTCTGGAGAGACCTGAAAATAGCTGTGCAGCGACGCTCCCCATCCAACCAGATAGAGCTTGAGAGGATATGCAGAGAAGAATGGGAAAAACTCCTCAAATATAGCTGTGACAAGCTTGTAGCGTCATACCCAAGAAGACTCGAGGCTGTAATTGCTGCCCCAAAAGGGGCTTCAACAAAGTACTGAGTAAAGGGTCTGAATACTTATGTAAATGTTGAACAATTTTATCAATTTTAGAATAAGGCTGTAACGTAACAAAACGTGGAAAAGGTCAAGGCGTCTGAATAATATCCGAATGTAATTCCAATGCAAAAACCCAAATGATGTATTGCTACATATCGGTATGTTTCATCATAGACACATCGCTTTGTGCATGTCATGTAGAAACGGGAAAGGGCCATCCCCAAACTGTTGCCACAAAGTTGGAAGCTCAGAATTGTCTAGAATGTCATTGTATGCTGCTGCGTTAATATTTCCTTTCACTAGAACTAATAGAGCTAGCCCGAACCATGAAAAATATCCCCAGACCATTATTTCTCCTCCACCAAACTTGACAGTTGACAATATGCATTGGGCCAGGTAGCTTTTTCCTGGCATCCGCTAAACCCAGATTTGTCCGTCGGACTGCCAGATGGTGAAGTGTGATTCATCACTCCAGAGAATGCATTACTACTGCTCCAGAGTTCAATGGTGGCGAGCTTTACACCACTCCAGCCGAAGCTTGGCATTGCGCATGGTGATCTTAGGCTTGTGTGTGGCTGGTCGGCCATGTTAACCCATTTCATGAAGCTCCTGACAAAACAATTATTGTGCTGACATTACTACTGAGTTCCAAACTGCCTCTGGAAGCGAGTGTTGCAACCAAGGACAGACAAAATATCCCAGAAATGGTCCATGTGTAAAAAAGCTTATCCCTCTCAAATGTTGTGCACACATTTGTTTACATCTGTGTTAGTGACCATTTCTCCTTTGCCAGGATAATCTATCCACCTAACAGGTGGAATATCAAGAAGCTGAATAAACAGCATGGCCACTCTAAAATGTGCAGTTTTGTCACACAACACAATGCCACAGATGTCTCAAGTTTTGAGGGAGCTTGCAATTGGCATGTTGACTGCAGGAATGTCCATCAGAGCTGTTGCCGTAGAATTGAATGTTCATTTCTCTACCAAAAGCTGCCTCCAACGTTGTTCTAGAGAATTTGTCAGTACGTCCAACTGGCCTCACAACCGCAGACCACGTCTAACCACGCCAGGCCAGGACCTCCACATCCAGCTTCTTCACCTGCTGGATCGTCTGAGAACAGCCGCCCGGACAGCTGATGAAACTGTGGGTTTGCACAACCAAAGTATTTCTGCCCAAACTGTCAGAAACCGTCTCAGGGAAGCTCATCTGCATACTCGTCTTCCTCACCAGAGTCTCACTTTCAGTGGCCACTGGCACGCTTGAGAATTGTGCTCTTCACAGATGAATCCCTGTTTCAACTGTACCGGGGCAGATGGCGTTGTGTGGGCATGCAGTTTGCTGATGTCAACGTTGTGAACAGAGTGCCTCATATGGTGGCGGTGGGGTTATGGTATGGGCAGGCATAATCTATGGACAACGAACACAGTTGCATTTTATCAATGGCAATTTGAATGCACAGAGATACCGTGAAGAGATCCTGAGGCCCATTGCCATGCCAATCATCCACTGTTACTACTGACTACTAGGCAGGTAGCCTAGTGGTTAGAGCATTGGACTAGTAACTGAAAGGTTACTAGATCGAATCCCTGAGCTGACAAGGTAAAAATCTGTCGTTCTGGTCAGTTAATCCACTGTTCCTAGCCCATCATTGAAAATAAGAATTTGTTCTTAACTGACTTGCATAGTTAAATAAAGGTCAAATAAATATATATATATTTTAATGCACGGCCCAATTTCCCAAGGATCTGTAAACAATTCCTGGAAGATCAAAATGTCCTAGTCCTTCCATGGCCTGCATACTCCCCAGACATGTCACCCATTGAGCATGTTTGGGATCAATGTGTACAACAGTGTGTTCCAGTTCCAGCCAATATCCAGCAACTTCACAGAGCCATTTAAGAGGGGTGGAACAACATTCCACAGGCCACATTCAACAGCCTGATCAACTCTATGCGAAGGAGATGTGTCGCGCTGCATGAGGCAAATGGTGGTCACACCAGATACTGACTGGTTTTCTGATTCACGCCCCTACCTTTTTTTTTAAAGGTATCTGTGACCAACAGATGCATGTCTGTATTCCCAGTCATGTGAAATCCATAGATTAGGGCCTAATGAATTTATTTCAATTGACTGATTTCCTCATATGAACTCAGTAAGATCTTCGAAATTGTCACATGTTGCGTTCATATTTTTGTTCCGTGTAGATTATATCATACCTTTATCGATCTGATATTTTGTTTACGTTGCCTACCTGGTACCGCTGTTTTGTTCTGTTCACATTCATTTGTTCGCATTCACAGTTGTGTCAGTATTCTAAGTCATATTGCTATTCAGTATTTTTTCCCCCATTCATGAATAACTAGGCTACTACTTTCAGCATTTGGTTTGCATTATTTTGGTAAGACAGCTGTTTGTACAGATGCAATCACATAGGCTGTTTGTAATAGGTGAATTACCCTATCTATCTTGTAGCCTATATTCATTACCAAAACGGCCTTGCTTTAGTGTGTAGGCCACTGTCCATTCTGCTGATACAAGCATATCAGAGACAGGCTACAGATTTCATGCTAACCTGTCACTTCAAAAGCACTCAATCAGTGGTCTCAGAATCTCAACATTTAAACTTTATGTTTATTGTGGTATAGCATGATATAAGCATAATTCAATATAATTCCAATGCAAGAACCCTCCAAAATTGTTTCCCCTCGCCGATTTCAACAGCCCCCTTAGTCACTTTATCCTGGCGCCGGGGTCTGTCTGGCTGTATTGGATTTCTGTTCCACTCCTATCTTGAGAGCTAGTTTAGATACAGTAGCTTCTGTTTGAGGTCATGTATTGGATCATTATAGAGCTCAAGGAGATAATCTAAAATGTAGTTCATGTCGGGCATGCCGATCCCGAGCTAACTTGAATGATTCTCATTTCTCTACTGACTATACTCAAAATAAGGAGAGCACCATAACCATAGACAGCCTCTCTGACTGACACAACTAGGCCTCATACAGTGCTTATTGTCATTATAAAGAGTTTGAATTGCATTTGCCATAAATTTGAGGAAAATGTAACAAGCGTCTTCTCATCTTCACAACCGTAAACAAACCCTCGGACTGACACAACTAGGCCTCACACGGTCGTTAGGAAGCCAAGGATTATCTGCTTATTATCATTATAAAGAGTTTGACTTAAAATACATCTTTATTGCCATTAACATGAGGAAATCATGACGAGCGTGAAAATAATTCAAGAAATAGGGAAGTGTCGTCTGTCAAACCCAATTCATAGACATATGTTTGGATGGACAGGGAGAAGAAGCATACATAAATCTCAGGCTATAAGGTCATTCATGGATTGAATAGGCAATATGTTATGTTATGTCCTTAATGACTAGTAAACTTAGTCAAGAGTATCAGTATAACAACAATATCAAACCCTATTAAAGAGTGGATTTGATAATGGTAGCTCCAATCTGAAAAACACTGTAGACAAGAAAAGTCTATTTCTGCCACTCTCCTATAGTATCCCCTTTAGATTGGATTCTCCAGGACCTTTAGATTTCACACAGGCCTCAGGAAGGACAGCCTATGAAAACATAATGAGAAAACATCATAGTGGTGGGAGAAGCTCTCCTAGAATGCACTTCAAAGTCATGCACCCTGTCTCGAGAGGTCTCCTCACCCGTCTCCCCTTTCATCCACCACCTCCTTTCCTCTTCCCCTCCTCCTCTCTCCTCCTCCCTCTCACGTTTCACTCTTATTCCTCCTTTTCCCATCCTCTTTATGCCTCGGGAGCGTTCTAATAGACTCCTAACCCTAAACTTAGCTTCATGTCCACACCCCAGCTCAACCCTAACCCTTGCCAAAACCCTAGACCTAGCTTCATGTCAACACCCCAACACAACCCTAACCCTATCAAAAACCCTTACCCTAAACTTTGCCCAAGGCAAGACATGAATACTGAAAACATACAGTACCAGTCAAAAGTTTAGACACACCTACTCATTCAAGGGTTTTTTCTTTATTTGAACTATTTTGTACATTGTAGAATAATAGTGAAGTCATCAAAACTATGAAATAACAGATATGGAATCATGTAGTAACCAAATAATTGTTAAATAAATCAAATATATGTTATGTTTCAGATTCTCTCTTGACATTTCACTCATCCAGCATAATGAGGAATGCTTTACCAACAGTCTCGAAATTTTTCCCACATATGCTGAGCACTTGTTGGCTGCTTTTCCTTCATTCTGCAGTCCAACTCATCTCAAACCATTTTAATTGGGATGAGGTCAGGTGATTTTGGATGCATCATCTGATGCAGCACTCCATCACTCTCCTTAGTCAAATATCCCTTACACAGCCTGAAGGTGTGTTTTGGGTCATTGTCCTGTTGAAAGATCATCCTTTCAACTACTCTGCGTCTCACAAAGACACAGGGGTTAAAAGGCAGATTTCCACCTGTCTAATGTCTATTGCTTGTGTTTCTTGGCCCAAGCAAGTCTCTTCTTATTATTGGCATCCTTTAGTAGTGGTTTCTTTGCAGCAATTTGACCATGTAGGCCTGATTCACACAGTCTCCTCTGAATGGTTGATGTTGAGATGTGTCTGTTACTTGAACTCTGTGAAACATTTATTTGGGCTGCAATTTCTGAGGTGTTGTTAACTCTAATGAACTTATCCTCTGCAGCAGAGGTAACTCTGTGTATTCCTTTCTTGTGGCGGTCCTCATGAGAGCCAGTTTCATCATAGTGCTTGATGCTTTTTGCGACTGCACTTGAAGAAACTTTCAAAGTTGTTGATATTTTCCGGATTGACTGACCTACATGTCTTAAAGTAATGATGGACTGTCGTTTCTCTTTGCTTATTTGAGCTGTTCTTGCCATAATATGGACTTGGTCTTTTACCAAATAGGGCTATCTTCTGTATACCACCCCTACCTTGTCACAACACAAGTGATTGGCTCAAACACCATTAAGCAAAGAAATTCCGCAAATTAACTTTTAACAAGGCACACCTGTTAATTGAAATGCATTCCAGGTGACTATCTCATGAAGCTGGTTGAGAGAATGCCAAGAGTGTGCAAAGTTGTCATCAAAGCAAAGGGTGACTACTTTGAAAAATCTCAAATATGAAATGTAGAAAAGAGTAAAAATAAAAACCCTGGAATTAGTAAGTGTAAGTGTGTCCAAACTTTTAACTGGTACTGTATAAATACCAATTTAGAACCTCAGATTACTAACCATTATCTACCATCTATCGTGAAAAGTTGACTCTACACAGTATAAATTGTTTGGTTGAAAAGACATTTCCTTTTAAAAAGATGGATGCATATAGGATATGTGGGGATATAGAGGATATGTAGCCTAGATTTAAGAGTACATGAGATAACGACGTGCATAAAAAAATGTCTTTAATGACATGTATAACAAAGGGAGGAGACGAGGGATAGAGTGATATAAAATAGAGGAGAGATAGCACTAACAGCCAGTGTATCCCTAGGGGGGATGTTGCAGCTCCAGTGAACAGTACTAAGGGCCCATCTCTGCCAGAAACCATTAGACACCGAATCTGTTCCCCTGCCTCTGCTCCCCACATAGAACTACAATTACCAGAATGGACATTCCCATTATAATCAAGGTTCTGTGGTGTGTACGTACATGCATTCTAGTTATTATATTTCTATGGCTCCCACTGTCCACTAAGAAAAAAATGGAACTCTGGTCAGAATGCTCCTTCCTCCTGACTATTCTGTCCAGCTCAGATCTACAGTCATGACAATTGTAATTAGCACGGGGATGTCTGCCATGTCACAGCACACACACACACACACTGAGGAAGCCATTCTCGGGTCATCTTGGTGCCAGTTAACTGCATGTCCAGACAGTGGAATGGTACGTATGGCAGGCCACTCTACAGTAGCAACCAGGTTGAAAAGCAGGCTCTAAGGAAACTAACAATGAGGTATCATTCGTGCTATGCAGGCCTGATATACCTTAATTTAGATGGGCATTCTGGGAGAGCATTGCTGACACTTGTGTGAGAGAGTACACACTCAGTCCTGGCTGCACAGTGGCTATTGTCACTTGTGTACATTTCATATACATGCCAGAGTTACTGACCATACATTTGCATAATTTAGCAGATGCTCTTATTCAGAGCAATTTACAGTAGTGAATGCATATGGAATCAAACCCACAACCTTGCTGTTAGAAGCACCATGCTCTACCAACAGAGCCACTTGGGACCTGACTTAGACTAAGACATGACTGCAGCCCTGGATGGAGCCTAAGAGCAAGGCAGTTAACCCACTGTTCCTAGGCCGTCATTGAAATGTTTTTGTTCTTAACTGACTTGCCTAGTTAAATAAAGGTAAAATAAAAAAATAAAAAATAAAGAGCGAGGCTATTACAGCCTGAGAGTGAGGCTTGTGCTGTTCAAGTGGAGAGTAGAGAGGAGGCTGGTTGAGGGGGAATTGAGCAATCTCCAAATCCTTCTCAGACCCCCTTCAAGGGATCTCCATATGCACTGTCTGCTTGCATCACAAATGATCCATGACTGCAAAATAGAGACTCCCAGCGATCCCTCCCTGCAGTACATGAAATATTGGTATGTACAATAATGTGAATGATCTCCAAATTACCTATGCATGGCAGGATGCTGTGAGCTGATGGGCTTACAGCTTACAGATGGGTTTACAGCCCGACTGACGAATCAGCTTGGGGAACAGTGATGATAATGTCATGAATATGACTTGGTACCAATGGTGTATTTGTTAAGTACTTCCTTTGATCATAAGGAAATTCATGTCCATTTATGATATTGTACACCCACTCTCTTTCTCCCCACACACATACACACACACACACACACACACACACACATCCCTCCTATAAACACACAAAGAACAATCATCAAACACCATTAAGCTGTACTGTGTCCTCATTGGTCCTATGGGATCCAAAGCAAACAGACAGAAAGTAGTCCCTCACTGCTGACAGCGAGGGACGTGGTTGCTGGGGAAACAGATAGGCCAGACCACGTTGGCCGACACCTTGGGGAATGGATGTGCCCTCTGGACTGACGGGCAGAGGGAGAGAGAGAGGCAGGGTGTGTGTGTGTATTTGAGAGAGAGAGAGAGAGAGAGAGAGAGAGAGGGAGGCAGCTTAATTCATCTTTTGGAAAGGATGGTGGTTCTGTCCGTGTAGAGGTGACAGCTGCCGCTCAGGGCTGGTTATAGGAGGGACTGTGTTACTGCTGCTTGCTTCCCTAACAGATGTCTTATTTATATATATAAAATATATTGTCACATACACCAGATAAATGTGTTGTTTTACATGGTCAGGAGCAAATTAGGGTTAAGTGCCTTGCTCAAGCATACATACTGTAGACAGATGTTTCATCTGGTTGGCTCAGGTATTTGAACCAGACCCATTCAGTTACTGTCCCAACACTCTAACCGCTAGGCTGGGAGTCACTGTAAATGCACCATCATCATCCACAGAGTGACTAACAGTGTGTTCGGTTGTGACTGTTTGGCCTATATTAATGAGTGGTATTAGATTTACAACAGCTCAAAACTATCCAGCAACTCACCAAACTATAGTTTTCTTCAGCAACAAAAAGTGAAACGTGAAATACAACATGTGAAATACAAGTAATGGACCTGTTTATACACTTTCAAAATGCATCCCCCTGTTCTCACTTTCTGGGCGGAATCTCCCAATCAGATACAGTGTATGTGAGAATAGGATGCATTTGTAAACTATTTAAACATGACCCAGGAGAGAGATGGCTCCTAGATGGCCCTCTGCTGCTGTGGTGTGGTCCAACGTGGGAATGACATGATCTGACTGCACTGCTCACAAAACCCTGTACATACTTTATAGTAGCCCCATTAAACTTTCTCTTTTGTTGATCTTAACTTGATGAAAATAAGTAGAGGTAATTATCCATTCCAACAGTCAATGTGAAAAGAGTTTAACTGTCTGTGCAAAACAACTTGATCTAGAAAAAATAGCTGTTTTTACGAAAATGTTGACTAGCCTGTGCAGCCGCTAGTGGCCGCTATAGATCTCCAGTATCGTCAGGGTTTAAATTACCCTGCCGGTAACATACTCATGTCCCCCGATGACCGGTTTGTAATAAAACATCCTCCATTCAGGCTTCAAAGGCATGGTGGCTAATGCTATTTCCTAATGCTACTTCCCGATGTTGCGCCTCATGTTTAGCCAGGGGTAAACAACCGGCTGCTGTAACCTGATTGGCTGGACGCGGTGTGCAACATCCGGAAGTTGTGTGAAAATCCGAGAATGTCGTTGGAAAATTGTTTTTATTAAAACAGTATGCATATTTCCCCTGTTTTATTTTCGGCGGCACGCCATTAAAGCTAGATATGGAGGACACCGATGTCTTTGCAGCCTGAATTTAGGATGTGTTTGTACAGACCGGTCGAATGTAGCGTTATATTACCAGCTGGTCACATTATGCCCAGATGACAGTGGAGATTCATTGCGCCCACTATAGCGGCTGAGCAGGCTACTTAATAACGACAGTTGTGGTATTGTTTTTTGTTGCTACGCTACAATGTGATTCTTTGTAGCCCCTCATACGGAAAAACAATGGTGCATTCTGAGACCATGTGTGTAATGATGACTGCATCACTCATTGAGATGCAGACACATTGTTCCTCCCATGCAGCTATTGCGAGGCACACAATATGGATCTAAAATACATATTTTCCAGACATTGACGTTAGATTCATTGTAGGTTCTGAATGAAAGGTGAAAAGACATCATTTATACAGGTGTTGAAAATACGTATTGTTTTGGTAATTGATTCTATGGCCAAATTTCAACTGCACATACATTCTCAATGAAGTACGCATTGTGTCACACTAATATATATTTTTTTATCCATTTAATATAGGAAAGAGGGGCCAAGTAAAGATTGCAAAATATAATATTTATTATTGCTGTTATCTGTCACATACACTTATGTTAGCTTTTTCAAAAGCTTCAAAACTGGCAGCGATGATGTTCAAAGTAGTCCAACCCACAGAATAAACCAACAGACCACTTCAACTACAATAATGTTCTCAGTAACGGTTACAGAAATGTTTCACAAGTTTGAGCAGCACAGTACGGCACAGTTCAGTAAAGTACGGTACAGGACAGTAGAGTTTTATTCACTAGAGTAGAGTACAGTAGTGTGCATTACAGTACAGTTTAATTCAGTACAGTACAGTATAGTTTAATTCAGTAGAGTACAGTACAGTTTAGTTCAGTATAGTACATTATACTGTACTGAACAATACTTTACTTTTCTCTACTGTGCTCTACTGCATTGTGCTGTACTATACTATATTTTTCTTTACTGGACTGTAATGTAATCTACTATACTGCGATGACTAGCCTGGGCAGCCGGCTAGCCTGTACTGTGCTGTCCAAACTTGTGAAACATAGATGTCTATGATTGGTTCCTGTCTGGACCAATAATCAACATCCATGGATGTTGAAATCAAGGCCGATCCGGACTGCACCAAAAAAATACGTAACATTTAAATCAAAACAGAGCATTCAACCATGTGTTAACATTTCTTTTTTTTTATGTATGAATTATTATCATATTTATGAATACATATAATAATTATTCGAATTATAAACATTTATAATAAAACATGTTATACTTATCGACTATTACTCAATCATTGGTTACACATCGTGAATTAAACGCATTTATAGAATTAGTCCCGATAAGCTTCTTATTTTGCAATGAACACATTTAAGCGTGCTGCTTTTTCACCCAATGGCACATCAACAGAAAATCGCATAAATATAGCAAGTGTAGCTAGCTAGAAGACTAAGCAAAAATCAAATCCAAATCGCTACTTGGATGCGTCTCCACTCTGATGGAGCGAGGTAGTCTATGCGCATGCGCACTGCTTCCTTCTCTCCTCCTGACCTCCTCCCGGTTTCTCTTTTCTGCGGCGCGACTTGGTCCCCCTCCAATTAAACAAATACACACCCCATACTACAGCCATACACACACATGAGGGATGGCTGTCGCTGTCTTCGGAAAAATCCTCATCGGCATTTACGTGGAAATCAAACGGAGTGATGGTAAGACAGAGAGATATCTCTCTCCTGCTCGTCCGCTAGCTAGCTAGATAAAGATGCATTTTTCATTGAGGCGCTGTCGCGTTAGCTACATCATCTTTGTTGCTTCAAGGCAGCGCCTAGCCAGTCAGGCAGGGTGCTGAGTTGGATACCTAGCCTATCAATGGCATAGAGATCTGTGCTCGGTACTAGACCCATTCTCATCCTACTGTCATGCTCCCTGTCTGACACAGCGGCAGTCAATCAAATCGGTTATTATTACCTTGAATGGCGTAGCTATAGCCAGCTAGTTGTAGCCTTTACTCAATTACTGGGTGAAGCTAGCCGGCTGGCTAACAGGGATTAATGGTTTATATTGGCAGGGATGCATCCACCTGTGCGGTTAAAGGCCGTGCTGGTTGCCTGGTAATGATACTGGATTCAACCGTATATATGGTTTAGCGAACTGTCTTAATGGGAATAGTCACAGAAGACCGTTCAGCTCTGAACCAGAATCTGGGTTTACAGGAAACGTTGAATATGGCGATTCTCCTTTAAGCATAGTCCTTAATCATGGCTCTGAGTTACACTATGTGACACGTACTACAGTGCCTTCAGAAAGTATTCATACTCCTTCATTTTTCCACATTTTGAAGCATTACAAAGTGGGATTAAAATTGATTTAAGTTTTTTTGTCAACAATCTACAAAGAATACTCTGTAATGTCAACGTGGAATAAAAATTCTAACATTTGTGAAAAAATATGAAAACAATTGGTTGTTGATCATTGCTAGACAACCATTTTCAGTTCTTAGACTTTCAGGCCATAGATTTTTAAGCTGATTTAAGTGAAGACTGTAACTCTGCCACTCAGGAACATTTACTGTCTTCATGGTAAGCAACTCCAGTGTAGATTTGGCCTTGAGTTTTTGTTTATTGTCCTGTTGAAAGATCTCCCAGTGTCTGGTGGAAAGCAGACTGAACCAGGGTTTCCTCTAGAATTTTCCATGTCCTTAGCTCCATTCTGTTTTGTTTTTTTTATCCTGAAAAACTCCCCAGTCCTTAACAATTTCAAGCATACCCATAACATGTTGCAGCCACCACTATGCTTGAAAATATGGAGAGTGGTACTCAGTAATGTGTTGTATTGGATTTGCCCAAAATATAACACTTTGTCTTCAGGACAAAAAGTGTATTGCTTTGCCACATTTCCTGCAGTAATTACTTTGGCGCTTTGTTGCAAACAGGATGCATGTTTTGGAATATTTTTATTCTGTACAGGGTTCCTTCTTTTCACTCTGTCAATTACGTTAGTATTGTTGAGTAACTACAATGTTGTTAATCCGTTATCAGTTTTCCCCCATTTCCTGTCATGTGTAATTGCGGGCTATTCTTTGGGTGCTGAAATCCATAGTTTTGGATAAAAACATATTTTTATGTGACATCGGAAGTCCAGTTCTCCCACACTAGTCGCCGCTTAACTCCATCGTAAATTGTTGAGTTTTAGTCGGCTAGCCACTGACTAACAATAGCCTACTAGCTACTTCTTTACATAGTAGTCCTTGCTAGTCTAAAGTGAGTAGTGTTCAGTGCTATTTATTTAATTCTCGTCTGCTCTATCTCCAGGGAAGGACTAGCAAAAGACACACGCTTAGTGATTCTGCAGCAATGAACCTGTCTTGTTTGATTTAATTAAATTATCTTCTCAACCAACTGTGTGACTGTATTTTTTAAATGTTTGTAGTAATTTGGGCTCATCCATAAGAGAAGAGCTGTAGCTATTTAGAATGAGACCGGACACATGACACTAGAAACATTATGGAAACAAACCATTTTGCATGTACGGTAACATAACAAAATGCCCTGAAGCAGTCAAATGTTGACATGCATGTGAAGCTTTTTTAAATGTCAACCAATCAGATCCAGGGTTATTGACACATCTGTTACTGAAGGCCTCTGCCCATACTGGCCGATTTTGCCTGGTCTCATCACCACCCTCTTTGGTCAGTGTGATCTAGTGTGTCGTGGTCATTGGCTGAATTTCAATAGCCAGAGTGTATGACCATATGAGTCTACAACTGTTTTCTCCCATCTATGGCAGCCAGGACAAATCCATCATGTCATGTGGTCACAAATCCATCATGTCATGGTTCTCTAACCTGCAGGAGTCTACACTGAAGCTGGTATATGTTTATAACATGTTTCTTGCAGGTCGAATCCACCAGGCAATGGTCACATCACTGAATGAAGACAACGAGAGTGTCACGGTGGAATGGATAGAGAATGGAGATACGAAAGGGAAAGAGGTACTGTGTGTGTGTTTATGTGTGTTAATCAGTCATGTCTGACCCCCTATCAGCTTGTACCAGATGGAACGTTGAAGGTTTTAGGACACAAAGCAAATCAGCTTGACTACGGATGCCTTTAAGTAGTTTGTGTGTGTGTGTGTGTTTGTTTGTGCGTGCGTGCCCTCCTTTCGGATTACACGTTTTAACATGGTAGCCTATTTCACTCTTAAATGTCACTGGTAAATTGTTAATCAATCTCACTGCACATGTGTGACATTCTTGTCTTTTCCTGAGTTAAGAGATTACTTTATTATTCCATACGAGATGTTCATTTGTCTTCTGTTTTTTTTTCTTCACCCAACCCCTCCGATATACACTGAGCGGACAAAACATTAGGAACACCTGCACTTTCCATGACATAGACTGACCAGGTGAATCCAGGGGAACCGTATGATCCCTTATTGATGTTACCTGTTAAATCCACTTCAGCGAGTGTAGATGAAGGGGAGGAGACTGGTTAAAGAAGTATTTTTAAGCCTTGAGACATGGATTGTGTATGTGTGCCATTCAGAGGGTGAATGGCACACCTTTGAACATGTTATGGTAGTAGGTGCCAGGCACATTGGTTTGAGTGTGGGAAGAACTGCAACGCTGCTGGGTTTCTCACATTCAACAGTTTCCTGTGTGTAATAAGAATGGTCCACCATTCAAAGTACATCCAGCCAACTTGACACAAATGTGGGAAGCATTGGAGTCAACATGGGCCAGCATCTCTGTGGAACTCTTTCGACACCTTGTAGAGTCCTTGCCCTGAAGAATTTAGGCTGTTCTGAGGGTAAAAAGGGATGTAAACTCAATATTAGGAAGGTGTTCCTAATGTTTTGTACACTCAGTGTATATACATACACACATTAGGTTGGAGAGGCTGGAACAGAGTTTTAACATGTATGTTGCACCCTCTTCCCATGCAGATTGACCTGGAGAGCATATTTGCTCTGAACCCAGATGTGGCCCCTGAAGAGGAGGCAGTACAGAGTCCTGAGACCCCCCCTCCTGCCACCTCTATCGCCTCTGCTGCCAAACAAATCAAGCCACCCAAGGTCATTCTCTTATAGTGTACTGTGCACAAAAGCCATACGTCTGTACAGTATACTTTAATCATGGGAAAGTGTTAGCTATTTTCATGTGTCCCATTTGCTTCTTTACGTTCATATGGTATTCTTTTGTCTCTTGTAGAACCGACGAACAATAGCACCCCCCAAGACTGAAACCCCAGCAAGAGAAAACAGAGGCAAGTCTCCTCACGTTCCTGAGCAAAGACGAGACTTTTGAAGTCTGTCAACGCGAGACTACGGCGGTGTCCCAAATGGCACCCTATTCCCTTTATGGTGCACTGCATTTCAACAGGGCCCATAGGGCTCTGGTCAACTGCAGTGCACTATGCATGGAATAGGGTGCACTTGGTTTAACCAGGCTTGCTACATAACATCCTACTGACCCACTGTACCACGAGAGTAATAGATCTCTATTTCTGTTTCAATAGAAGCAACAGGTGTGCCATCTGTGAATACGTGGTGAAAATACCCCTCAGACACTGATATCTGGAGGGAGAGAGACAGAGAGATCAGTAGAGAGATAAAGAGAGACGAGAGAGGAAGAGCGAGACCTTGGTATCTGTAGAGAGAGAGAGAGAGAGATCTGTAGCAACAGTCAAAAATAGATAAACACACAGGTGGAAAGGAGAGAGAGGGTCTGGGGAGGGATAGCATATTCATGTCAAGATCATTTACTGACAAATCACCTGAGGATGACCGATATGGGACTGTCATTACTCCTGTTCTGAATTTAAAAAGCCATCAATAAGAAGATAGATGCCCAAAGACAATATGTCATGTACTAAATGAAAATGTACTAAACAAAATGTACATGCGTGACTAAAATGTCCTGTATGTTGTGTCTTTCCAGCTGCAGCGGTGGGGACTACGCGGGCCAGACCCAGTCAGATACAGCACCAGCAGAGCCAACCAGAACCACCCCCACCTGCAGCACTCACAGCCCTACAGACACAGCAAATGACACTACAACAGCAGCAGAACGGTAATACACACAGACACACTGCAGCTTTGTGTCGCTAAATAGTCCTGGTTATTGTGAAATACATTTGCCATGTTAACAACTAGTCGTTTTTGTTTGTTTGTTGTTGTAAATCTCTGATTGGAGCTCTCTGCCGCGATGAGATGTGATGTTGAGTCTGTTGGGTTATGATGATGGGACACATGACCAGTGATCTAATGCGCCCAGGCAGACAGACAGGCCTATTAGCCCAGCTGTACTGCTGAGAGAACAGAGGCAGCCGGAGAATAGCTCTTTCACTGAGCTGCGCTCTATTCCGGCCGGCCGGGGGGATTTATTATGAGCTTATTGAATGTGTAGCTTAGCGCTCATGGTTTTTATCTTTTTGTGTGTATTTGCCTCTGAAGAGCTTTGAAGTATATTGAAATAGGGACAGTAGAAATGAAAATGGACCACTATTATACATTTATGCTAGATTCTTTTTTGATAATTGTGTTTTCCTACCCTGTACGGGTTCAGCGCGGCGGAAATCCAACTGTGTGAAGGAGGTGGAGAAACTGCAGGAGAAGCGAGAGAGAAGGAGGCTGCAACAACAGGAGCTGAGAGAGAAGAAGGCACAGGTAGGGTCACAGTTTGCTCACCCACAACCGCCCGACTACTGAATATGTGATAAAGTATAAATCTGATGCCTGCACCCAGCCCTAACCCGCTAATATAGAAAATGCCTGTAGGCTACAGTCAGCAGAGACAGTGGAACAATCTTTTGACATGGGGTGAAGGATTTTATTTTGCCTGATTGACAGTGTCTTGCAAAAGTATTCATCCCCCTTGTGGCGTTTTTCCTATTTTGTTGAAAAAATTATACAAAACGCCCCCCGGAAAAGTGATGCGTGCATATGTATTCACCCCCTTTCCTATGAAGCCCCTAAATAAGATCTGGTGCAACCAATTACCTTCAAAAGTCACATAATTAGTTAGATTGCACACAGGTAGACTTTATTTAAGTGTCATATGATCTGTCACATGATCTCAGTATATATATGCCTGTTCTGAAAGGCCCCAGAGTCTGCAACACCACTAAGCAAGGGGCACCACCAAGCAAGTGGCACCATGAAGACCAAAGAGCTCTCCAAACAGGTCAGGGACAAAGTAGTGGAGAAATACAGATCAGGGTTGGGTTATAAAAAAATATCTGAAACTTTGAACATCCCACGGAGCACCATTAAATTCGTTATTCAAAAATGCAAAGAATATGGCACCACAACAAACCTGCCAAGAGAGGGCCGCCCACCAAAACTCACGGACCAGGCAAGGAGAGCATTAATCAGAGAGGCAACAAAGATAACCCTGAATGAGCTGCAAAGCTCCACAGCGGAGATTGGAGTATCTGTTCATATGACCACT
Source organism: Oncorhynchus kisutch (assembly GCF_002021735.2). NCBI lineage: Eukaryota > Metazoa > Chordata > Actinopteri > Salmoniformes > Salmonidae > Oncorhynchus > Oncorhynchus kisutch. The sequence goes on from NC_034196.2 coordinate 8,807,683, forward strand.
TTAAGCCGTACACTCCACAGAGCTGGCCTTTATGGAAGAATGGCCAGAAAAAAGCCATTGCTTAAAGAGAAAAATAAGCAAACACGTTTGGCGTTCACCAAAAGGCATGAGGGAGACTTCCCAAACATATGAAAGAAGGTACTCTGGTCAGATGAGACTAAAATTGAACTTTTTGACCATCAAGGAAAACGCAATGTCTAGCGCAAACTCAAAATCCCTCATCAACCTGAGAACATCATCCCCTGATGCTGCCACCACCATGCTGTGGGGATGTTTTTCATCGGTAGGGACTGGGGAACTGGTCAGAATTGAAGGAACGATGGATGGTGCTAAATACAGGGAAATTCCAGGGGGAAACCTGTTTCAGTCTTCCAGAGATTTGAGACTGGGACAGAGGTTCACGTTCCAGCAGGACAATGACCCTAAGCATACTGCTAAAGCAACATTCAAGTGGTTTAAGGGGAAACATTTAAATGTCTTGGAATGGCCTAGTCAAAGCCCAGACTTCAATCCAATTGAGAATCTGTGGTATGACTTAAAGATTGCTGTACACAAGCTGAACCCATCCAACTTGAAGGAGCTGGAGCAGTTTTGCCTTGAAGAATGGGCAAAAATCCCAGTGGCTAGATGTGCCAAGCTTATAGAGACATACCCCAAGAGACTTAACAGCAGTAATTGCTGCAAAAGGTGGCTCTACAAAGTATTGCCTTTGGGGGGGTGAATAGTTATGCATGCTGAAGTTTTCAGTTTTTTTGTGTTATTGTTTGTTTCACAATAAAAAATATTTTGCATCTTCAAAGTAGTATGCATGTTGTGTAAATCAAAAGATACAAACCCCCCCAAAATCAATTTTAATTCCAGGTTGTAAGACATCAAATTAGGAAAAATGCCAAGGGGGTGAATACTTGATTTTATACACCTATCAGCAACAGGTGTGGTTTTGTAAATATTGTGTATGTTTCTGCTTATAATTTCTGACAATTTGGTAGGTTATTTGTTAGTTGACTCTTCTGTCAATATGTGTTGCCCTAGAAGACTACATTTACCCTTGCTCACTAGAATAATGTCATAGATCGATAGAATGAAGGCTTCAATCTAGTTGACATCGGTAACATTTTCTCTGTCTTTTCGGATTCTTTCATAGAGCAAAGACGTTTAGGGACCGGGATAAAATGCCCAAAAAATAAAAACCGGTTTCCAAATGACATCATGTTTCATGTTTCTGATAATATTTCAGTTTGACTTGGATGCATATTTTATGTGGTTGAAATACAATTATTATGTTATGCTTAATAAAGATAGATACCGCCTGTAGAGGTGCTAACTGCACATTTGCATTCTCTCAAAATTTGGCTTACATTTGGTGTATCATTTTACTGCAAGAAATGCTTGATTCTGAAGGAGTTGATATTAAGGCTATGTGAGAGGTTATAGACCTACAGTCAGTGTCCAGATTTCACTTTCCATTTAACCCATCTGAACAGTAGGCTAAGTTCCCTTGACGTGCCACAGGCCCATTTTGAAGACCCCGTCTTGTGACTCTGGCGCCTCACAATCATCACTGCTATCATCCTCTTTTACCACGTCACCAAATCTTTCCCAAACATGACTTTTCTGGCCCTCCCTTCGCTTTATATTCATCTCTCCATTTCGTAGCCTTTCTCTTATTGAATTAAAGTCCTACAGTGTCCTTTCTCCTTCGTAGATGACGTTAACTTTTTCTGTGCGTTCCCAAAAGCCTTTTGTTTTTGGAGTGTAGTCTATTTGGCGCGTGTACAGTTAGGCCCTAAAGCTAAGGTTTGTGCACCAATGCCAGATAGCCTAAAATAATTCAAGAAAATCCTCAATGTAGCTTATAAGGTATAAATTGCACAAGAATGATACATTTATCGATTTTTTTATGCATAGTTTTTTCTTTATTCAACCTGCCCTTCCTCCACACAATATATCCGCGGGGACTGCGGTAACCCACGCATCATTAACACACACACACACACACTGTTGACTGTGCCGTTCTCTCCCAGGAGGTAGATGTCACTGTGCCTAACTATGAGATCATGTGTATGATCAGAGACTTCAGAGCCAGTCTGGACTACAGGCCTCTAACCACCGCTGATCTGGTACGTTTTATATCTATATCTGTCTGCTAAAACTGCTTAGGCGCCGGTCTATTTTCATAGAGTGGTGACACGTCTTTGTTGGCCACTAACTAAATCATGTCTTTTATGACATTGTTTCAACTTTCAGATCGATGAGGAGCACAGGATATGTGTGTGTGTACGAGCACGACCCCTCAATAAAAAAGGTACACATTTCATCAGGCACACCAACTATCGGGTTACATGGTGTTTTACATGCAGAGGTTTAGCAGCAGCATAAGCATCGCACTCCTCACACGTTCTCGTGGAAACATGATTCCCCCCCCCAGAGTTGACTATGAAGGACCTGGATGTGATCACCATCCCCAGTAAGGACGTGGTGATGGTCCATGAGCCCAAGCAGAAGGTGGACCTGACCAGGTACCTGGAGAACCAGACCTTCCGCTTCGATTACACCTTTGACGACAGCGCAGACAACGACATGGTCTACCGGTAAGTTTCCCTTCTCAACTCCCAAGAGGTGATGCGGAGGTACGTTTTTCAAGAACACAAATGATCACGTGTACTGGGACGAATTCTAACTGGAGATGTGTGTCTGTGTCAACACTCCCGTTGACATAACACGGTTTATTTGAAAGTGTGAGTTGAAAGTATAATATTGTAATTTAGAGTATCTTTACTGTGATTTTGGGTGAACTATCTTTTCAAGTCAACTGTTCATTCCCCCTGTCCCCAGGTTCACCGCCCGACCACTGGTGGAGACCATCTTTGAGAGGGGAATGGCCACCTGCTTCGCCTACGGACAGACAGGAAGTGGGAAAACGCATGTGAGTGGCACCGATGATGATCACTTCCCGCACATGTCGGCTAACACTTGAACGCTAACTTGATAATGATGTAACCTAGCAACCTGTATCTAGCAATCCTAGATAAGCTCACTGCTTTCCCTTTCAGACAATGGGAGGAGACTTCTCTGGGAAGAACCAAGACTGTTCTAAAGGGATCTACGCACTGGCTGGTACGAACACTACACCATGTCTCTCTCTCTCTCTCTCTTTAGTTCAAAACGTGCTCCTTCTGCGTGTTTGCGTGAAGCTGTGTCTCTTCAGTGAAGCCCTTTCTCTCTTTGCAGCGAGAGACGTGTTTCTCATGCTGAAGAAGCCAAACTACAAGAAGTTGGACCTCAATGTCTATGCCACCTTCTTTGAGATCTACAGTGGGAAGGCAAGTGGAGTCACCACAATAAATGCATCTTCAAACCCCCTATATTGAACCGTGAAGCCTGGAGGGTGGCGACTGTGTTTATGTGACCGTGGTTGTGGTTGTGGCTCTGTACGTGTTTGACCTGCTGAAACGCAATGCCAAACGGCGTGGGCCGAAGGACGGTTGTGGTTGTGTTAACCCGGCCGCGTGGTTGTGTTGCGCTTCTCTAGGTGTTTGACCTGCTGAACCGGAAAGCCAAGCTGAGGGTTCTGGAGGATGGGAAGCAGCAGGTGCAGGTGGTGGGGCTGCAGGAGAGAGATGTCAAATGTACTGAAGATGTCCTCAAACTCATAGAGGTTGGAAACAGCTGCAGGTAAAACCACAGAGGGCGAGTAGGAGGGAGGGGTGAAGTGGGATGGTTTAATTGACTGGCGTTAACTTATTTTAAAGATCTGATATGGATGTTATTCCTGCCAGTCATTTCCTGCTGCTTTACTCTCCCTCCCTCCCCTCTCTATCATCTCTCGCTCCTCCTCCTCTTCCACCCTCCATCTCTCGCTCTCTCCCAGGACGTCAGGTCAGACCTCGGCCAACGCCCACTCGTCCCGTAGCCACGCTGTGTTCCAGATCATTCTGAGGCGGCGAGGGAAGATGCACGGCAAGTTCTCGCTGATCGACCTGGCGGGGAACGAGAGGGGGGCCGACACGTCCAGCGCTGACCGCCAGACTCGCCTGGAGGGAGCCGAGATCAACAAGAGCCTGCTGGCGCTCAAGGAGTGTATCAGAGCCCTGGGTCGGAACAAGCCCCACACCCCGTTCAGAGCCAGCAAGCTGACCCAGGTTCTCAGAGACTCCTTCATCGGGGAGAATTCCAGGACCTGCATGGTGAGTTAATACTGTACATATATCTCCTTTAAAGTGATGATCAGCAGTTGAAACAATAACAATGGCGTTTTCTCCGCCCCGTTTCGCTAAAAAGCTGAGGGGTGGGGCTGGAGAAATGTAACCACTCTCAAATTCCTAGACAGATCTGTGGATGCAAGGACTGACCATCCATGACATCAAAATGAGAGTTTTAACCATGTTTTGAGGTTATACAGTGTTTGTTTACATTTACTTTGTTTAGAGTAAAACAAGCTTATATTTTGGGTTCTGATGGGGTACTAAACTCGTGAAGTTATATTATTCATAATTATATATATAATTAATGTATATGTCCAAAAATAGATGTAGCTACAGCAGATTGTCCCTTCAACACTTCCTGGTCTTCAGAACTGCCTGGTTCAATGTTTATTTATTAAGCACCAACGATTATGATGATTTTCTAACGATGTAGTAACTGTTATTTCCCCCCACAGATTGCCACTATATCTCCTGGAATGGCTTCCTGTGAAAACACTCTAAACACTCTGAGATACGCCAACAGGTGAGACCACGCTGACTGACTGTCTACATCTCACCAACGACTAATTACTAAGACTGTTGGTTGATAAGGGAGAAGTTTAATTCAAGTTGTCATTGCAGAATAACCTTCCCCCCCTCTATCACGTCTCACTCCCTTTTCTTGATACGAGACAAATAATTTACCCTCTAATGTATGATCAGACCTTATCCTGATGGGATCTTCTCGGTCGCTTTGTGTGTGTGTCTCTCTCCCCCTCTCCAGAGTGAAGGAGTTTGGGATCAGCCCATCAGACATCCCCTTCTCCCAGCAGCAGGGTGGTGGAGGGGGGAGTCGTGCTGAGCTCTCCCCCACTAATACCTACGAGTACGATGACTTTCCCACCTCTCCCACCAGGTCTCTCCTCTCTACTAATCTCTTACCTACCGTACTTACTTCATCTTCTTCGTTCCTATGTTTGTGATCTCCACTAGCTCACATACAAACCCATCATCTGCCTGTCATTTGACTCCAGTGAGAGGTTACTCCTAACTGCAGATCTAGGATCGGATGAAACTGTAACCTTATAATAACTATAAGGCCAGTCAGGCCATAAAGAAAATATCGCTCTGATCCTGGACCAGGGGTTAGGGGTAACTTTTACCTACGCCTTTATTTTTTACTCCTAAGTACCCCTTTCATTGACTTAAGTGTTGCTGGCTACAAACCTGCACGGCCTCAAGTTTTTCAGCTTGTTTCCGTTTTTTTTCTTCTTCATTTATATAATTTATTTAACCTACGATGATATAATTTATTTAAAAGGTCCCGAACAGTCATTCTGATTCCCATGTAAAATAGCCTTTTGAGTGACTAAAATATCACCCATAATATTTGTTTTGAATAGAAATGCCTCAAATTGTAGAACATTTTATTTTTTTCTCATGGCTAACTACCAGGAAGTTTGAAAAGACAGGCTAAGTGGACGGGGAGCTAATATTCATGAGCTCGCCTTGACTGACAGCTCTTTGAAACACCTCTGTTAAGCAACTTGGATGCAGTGAGCAGTTTAGCAGTAAAATCATCTCAAGAATATTTGGTGATACACAAAGCAGCTCAAACGACATTGAATTTGCATCAATTATTTAATCATTGCATCAATGATTTTTATACATCTCCTGTTTGGCATGTATCTTGTGATATGGTTCACAGCAGCACTGACGGATGTGTTAAAATGACAACTGCGTCAGCGTTTTGAACGACCCCCCCTTTTGTTCCATGCTGGCCGAATACCTAGCTAGCCAGTAACTAGCTAACACCAGACATATAAGTATCTTTGCCATAGATTAATAGGGTAAACTCTTAATTATGTTTGCTGACAACCTACAGATTTTGACACCAGTTGAGTAGTTATCTAGCTATATAAATCACGCCTCTCTTAAAATACGCCTTCTCCGATGTTGGTTACAAGGCGGTACTTATTTAAATTAGATAAGAGAATATCATGTTACCATTGGTGTATTAAAATGAGAGAGTAAGGGTGATGTCACCCTAAACCCTTATTAATCCCGCCGCCTGAATCCAAGTGTTTGACATGGTGGAGGGGACCAGTAACTTTATGATCAAACTTTATCAATGTAGAAGCGACAGTCATTTTTCACACTTTGATCTGATTTTATTCAAATATCATGAAAAACATGATTTTGACTGTTCATGACCTTTAACCTTCAGTTTCAGTTTGTCATTGCTGAATTGTGGCATGCTTATATGTTTAACTCTTTCATACATTCATTTCAGAAGCAGTTTTTTTCTTTCCCAGCTTGTCCTTCACACTCCTGCCTAAGAATGACTCCATTCGTTCCCATTGTTTCATTGACTGTTTTAACCAATCAAAAGGTCAGATCATGTGGTCAGGGAAAACTACTAATGTGTGTGCTTGCGTATGTGTGCGCGTACATGTGTGCTCTTGTGTGTCTGTGTGTGGTGTTTGTGTGCATCGACAGGGTGAAGGAGCTGACGGTGGACCCAGGGGTGATGATGGAGGGGCGGGGAGGACACAGCGTCACCCAGCTAGAGGTCCTGGAGGCTCAGTGGGGGGTCGGCAGCTCCCCTCAGAGGGATGACCTCAAACTGCTCTGTGAACAAAACGTAAGAAAACACACACACATACACCTACTGTCCAGTTACCCCTGTATAGTGCCCTCCACTAATATTGGCATCCTTGGCAAATATTAGCAAAACGGCCTGTGGAAAAAAAAGGTATTTGCTGTTTATCCTCTTGGTCTTTCATTGAAAAATATTCACAAAAATCTAAACTTTAAATATTTTTCTCAGAAACATATGTGCCACAATTATTGGCACCCCTAGACATTCTCATGAGTAAAATCTAACTTAAGTATATTCCCATTCAAATGTTATGTTTTTAAGTTCACCTGAGTGATTAGGAACACGTAAGTGGTAAGCCATGACTTCCTGTTTCAATGGGGTATAAATATGAGGTGACACACAGGCCAAGTTCCCATAGTCATCCATCACTATGGGAAAGACCCGAGAATACAGTAATGATGTGCGACAAAAGGTTGTTAGCTGCACAAATCAGGAAATGGCTATAAGAAAATACCTTAAAACGATTGAAACTGGATGGTTAAAGTGGCCCCAAAAAACTCCCAAGCATCACAGCTGGAGAATTTTTTTCATAGCCCGTTTTGCTCATATTTACCAAGGTTATATTAGTGGAGGGCACTACATACTGGCTTATACACTGATTTACTGTCAAATAAAAAGGGTGTGGTTCTTCAGAGTATTCTTTTCTCTGTTCTCTTTTTTTTCTCTCCATCTCTCTTTCTTCTCTTTCTTTCTTTCTCCTTCTCTCTCACCCCCACCTCCCTCTCTCACCCCTCCCTCCATCGGCGTCTCACTCTCTCCCCCTCTCCTCTCCAGGAAGAGGAGGTGTCCCCCCAGCTCTTTACCTTTCATGAGGCTGTGTCTCAGCTAGTGGAGATGGAGGAACAGGTGCTGGAAGACCACCGAGCTGTGTTTCAGGTACACACACACACATATAGTTCAGAGTAGGGCTGCACAATGAATCAAATTGCCATCGAAATTGCAATTTTATGCATGCAATATGTTGAAATGCCATTCAGCTGCGTAATGTCCGTGTTTATAGTTTATTCCGTTTGTTGTCTCCTTTCTGCTCTTGTGGATGCTTCCCACACACAACAAGCCTTGCAACATGTCACTCGATCAGCACAGTTCCTTCTCCTTGCTGTTAGATTCACTATAAGTTTTCATGCTGTTTTAGGTCAAATGCAAACAACAGATTGTTCCAAACAAGAACAATGCTTCTTTACACTTTGCTTCTTAATAAACTCAGCAAAAAAAGAAACGTCCTCTCACTGTCAACTGCGTTTATTTTCAGCAAACTTAACATGTGCAAATATTTGTATGAACATAACAAGATTCAACAACTGAGATATAAACTGAACAAGTTCCACAGACATGTGACTAACAGAAATTGAATAATGTGTCCCTGAACAAAGGGGGGGTCAAAAGTAACAGTATCTGCTGTGGCCACCAGCTGCATTAAGTACTGCAGTGCATCTCCTCCTCATGGACTGCAGCAGATTTGCCAGTTCTTGCTGTGAGATGTTAGCCCACTCTTCCACCAAGGCACCTGCAAGTTCCCGAACATTTCTGGGGGGAATGGCCCTAGCCCTCACCCACAGATCCAACAGGTCCCAGACATGCTCAATGGGATTGAGATCCGGGCTCTTCGCTGGCCATGACAGAACACGGACATTCCTGTCTTGCAGGAAATCTTACACAGAACGAGCAGTATGGCTGTTGGCATTGTCATGCTGGAGGGTCATGTTAGGATGAGCCTGCAGGAAGGGTACCACTTGAGGGGGGAGGATGTCTTCCCTGTAAAGCACAGCGTTGAGATTGCAATGATGACAAGCTCAGTCCGATGATGCTGTGACCCTCCAAATCGATCCCGCTCCAGAGTACAGGCCTCGGTGTAACGATCATTCCTTTGACGATAAACGCGAATCCGACCATCACCCCTGGTGAGACAAAACCGCAACTTGTCAGTGAAGAGCACTTTTTGCCAGTCTTGCCTGGTCCAGCGATGCTGGGTTTGTGCCCATAGGCAACGTTGTTTCTGGTGAGGACCTGCCTTACAACAGGCCTTACAAGCCCTCAGTCCAGCCTCTCTCAACCTATTGCGGACAGTCTGAGCGCTGATGGAGGGATTGTGCTGTTCCTGGTGTAACTCGAGCAGTTGTTGTTGCCATCCTGTACCTGTCCCGCAGGTGTGATATTCGGATGTACCGATCCTGTGCAGGTGTTGTTACACGTGGTCTGCCACTGCGAGGACGATCAGCTGTACGTCCTATCTCCCTGTAGCGCTGTCTTAGGCGTCTCACAGTACGGACATTGCAATTTATTACCCTGGCCACATCTGCAGTCCTCATGCCTCCTTGCAGCATGCCTAAGGCACGTTCACGCAGATGAGCAGGGACCCTGGTCATCTCTTTGGTGTTTTTCAGAGTCAGTAGAAAGGCCTCTTTAGTGTCCTAAGTTTTCATAACTGGGACCTTAATTGCCTATCGTTTGTAAGCTGTTTGTGTCTTAAGGACCGTTCCACAGGTGCATGTTCATTGATTGTTTATGGTTCATTGAACAAGCATGGGAAACAGTGTTTAAACCCTTTACAATGAAGATCTGTGAAGTTATTTGGATTTTCACAAATTATCTTTGAAAGACAGGGTCCTGAAAAAGGGACGTTTTATTTTTTTGCTGAGTTTATAAATTAGTTCAGAGTAGGAGTTTCATTCTCTGTGTGTGTTCCCGTCTGTGTCCGGTGCAGGAGTCTATCCGCTGGCTGGAGGATGAGAAGGTTCTGTTGGAGATGACAGAGGAAGTGGACTATGACGTAGACTCCTACGCCACGCAGCTAGAACAGATCCTGGATCAGAAGATAGACATCCTCATTGAGCTCAGAGGTAATGTGGGATTCTAATAACCGATTCTAGATCAGAACTAAGCAATCATTAAATGAATTGTGATTCATATCATGTTATTTGGAAGTAAGAAACAAGATGACATTTCATAGCATATGTTACTGATTATATCTAAGCCTCTACCTTCTCTTCCTTTCCATCCTCCCTCCCATCTCCCCTATTTCCCCCTCCTTTCCTCCCCTCTCTCCCCCTCCTTTCCTCCCCTCTCTCCCCCCTCCTTTCCTCCCCCTCCTCTCCTCCACTCCTCTCTTCCCTCCTCTCTTCCCTCCTTTACGCCCCTCTCTCCTCCCTCCTTTTCTCCCGTCTCTCTTCCCTTCTTTCTTTCCCTCTCCCTTCCTCTCTCAGACAAAGTGAAGGGTTTCCGTTCTACGCTCCAGGAAGAGGAGCAGGCGAGCAAACAGATCAACCCCAAGAGGCCTCGTGCTCTTTAGACACACACATTCAAACACACACTAATCTCAACACTTAACTGGAACCCTCTGACATTAAGGCTACTTGAGACTGTCATAAGCATGACATAACTGATGTCCTTAGCCATGGTCCCTAAAAGATGGTCGGGGCCCATTGCGGAACTGGGTTTTGGATATCTAAATGTGGGTTGTGGCCTAAAGCATTGTTTCATTTGTCCAGAGAGGCATATTGACATTTAAAGGCATTAAAAGAAATAGGGGGTCACAGCACAAAACATCTGGAAACAACTGTACAAGCAAATTATTTAGTAATTTGTTAAGACCGAAATAAGATCCATGCTATGATGTATTTTATGATTGAAGGATCATGAGGTGTTGCCCTATTCTCTATGTACAGGCTCTCATTGCTGCTTGTAAATATCCTCCATCCATCCATTTATCCATCTGTTAAACCGAGGACAGATTCTCTCTTATTTCCATGTATGTACATGGGTAATGTGGTGAAACAACTATTGACGGATTTTCATTTAAACAAAGAAAAGGGGGAAGGATTTCTTTTATGCACCTTTTTATAAGACAAACTGTAAGATATGATCGATTTTACCTCCAGCCAATTTTAAGAATCAAAACAACGTATTTATTTAGTAACTTAACTACCGTCCGTATTCAATCATGCTCCGGGAGAGTTTTAGTGTGTGCAGGCTTTCTTTCCAGCACGAACACACCTGACTCAACAAATCAACAAGACCGTGATCAGCTGAATTAGATGTGTTAGTGCTAGGTTGGGGCAAAAGCCTGCACACACTGTATTCAACTCTCCAGGACCAAGAGCAACAAACACTGATTTAGTAGGAAATACATTTCTGACCACCTGTTCTGATCATGTAGCCTATATAGGTTGAGGAAGTGATAATGTGTTGGTCTGGGAGCCAACCAGATGCATGCATGCACAAACCAGCTGTGATTGTACTTTATTGGAGTTGTTGAATACTCATTTCTGTTTGGCTTGAAGGGCATTCTAGAGCGTGCATTATTTCCCCATAACACACCTGCACGGTAGAATTAAATGGCTATAGTTCATTCTTACGTGTTCTATGTTTGAGCTGCTTTTGGAAGCAAAAGTCGAATTGAAAACATTATTGGCATTGTTGAATTGGATTTTCATAACTGTAAGCTAGGACTGATGGTTTGTTGTGCTAAACTAGCGAGTATGTTTGTTTGGTTACCAAGGCAACTACTGCAGCTCTCTAGTAAACTTGCTAGCTACTTCAGTGGATGTTGAACACATTTCCAGCGGCAAATTTGTTAAATTATAACCATTGTATGAAAGGGATAATAAACTCGAGCTCTATGCGTTCTCTGGAAAATAATGCAACTCCGTGGAAGGTCAGTTCCACTCCGCTAGCGCGTTATTTTCCACAGAACGCATAGCCCCTTGTTGATTATCTCTTACATAAACCTACTGCACACTCGTGTGCTACTGTACATAAATGCACTACTCTTTACGACCTTCTCCAACAGTGTTTTCCCAACCATTTCTTAGGCAAGGTGTGCCACCCTTCACGTCTAAAAAGACTGGTTGAAATGTTCAGTGGCTTCAACCTTCTGATGTTTTTGAGGGACATTGTGCCCCTCCTAAGAATATTGGGGTAACACTGTCGTACAAATGCTTCTAATGACTAGCTTGTATAAAACTGCTCTGTGTTACTTGCTAGGATAAATATTTATATGTACCAACCTGCCTCTTAACAAGCCCAGTCGCAGTTGTATCTGTCCGTTCTGTTTACAAGGCAATCAATGTGCTATTAACTGAAGAAATACCCTCGTACTATGAATCTTGTAAAAAAGTCTCTTTTCTCCCCCCATCCCATTTTAAAGTTGTTTATAAAAGGGAATATGGAGGTGCAGATGTATAGTGATGAAAAGGACTGAGTTTGGACCTAGCTGCTGCAGTGTAACTAGAACTTGACTACGGTACTTTAAGATAATTGATGTGTGCATCAGATGTAACTGCCTGGCTTAAAGAATAAAGAACCACCTGACTGACTGCACCTTCTGCTGTATGTGTTCTGACAAGAATTATTCAGGCGTTGACATCCTTACAGACCACAATCTCCAGTCACAACAATTGTATGTATTTTTTTTGGGGTGGTAGGCTAACTTTATTTTAACATAACTTTTTTCACATTTTGGTGGTTTACAAAGTGGGATTGAAATAGATTTAATTGCATTTTTTCCCAATGATCTACACAATACTCAATGTCAAAGGAACATAAAAAAAGTTAGTTTTACAAATTAAATAACTAAAATATAGTGGTTGCATAAGTATTCACCCCCTTTGTTTAGACAAGCCTAAATTAGTTCAGAGGTAAAATAACAAAAAGTTATACGGTCTCACTCTGTAAAATAATAGGGGTTGACATGATTTCTGAATGACTTCATCTGTCCCCCATACATAAACTCCGCTCACTGTCAACTGCGTTTATTTTCAGCAAACTTAACGTGTAAATATTTGCATGAACATAACATGACATGACTAACAGAAATGGAATGTGTCCTTGGAACAAAGGGACGTTTCATTTTTTTTGCTAAATTGACAATATAAACTCAGCAAAAAAAGAAACGTCCCTTTGTCAGGACCCTGTCTTTCAAAGATAATTCGTAAAAATCCAAATAACTTCACAGATCTTCATTGTAAAGGGTAGAAAGACCAAAGAAAGATGCCCAGGGTCCCTGATCATCTGCGTGAACGTGCCTTAGGCATGCTGCAAAGAGGCATGAGGACTGCAGATGTGGCCAGGGCAATAAATTGCAATGTCCATACTGTGAGACGCCTAAGAAAGCAGCGCTACAGGGAGACAGGACAGAGAGCTGATCGTCCTTGCAGTGGCAGACCACGTGTAACAACACATGCACAGAATTGGTACATCCAAAACATCACACCTGCGGGACAGGTACAGGATGGCAACAACAACTGGAATGCACAATCCCTCGATCAGCGCTCAGACTGTCCGCAATAGACTGAGAGAGGCTGGACTGAGGGCTTGTAGGCCTGTTGTAAGGCAGGTCCTCACCAGAAACAACGTTGCCTATGGGCACAAACCCAGCGCCGCTGGACCAGACCGTACTGGCAAAAAGTGCTCTTCACTGACGAGTCGCGGTTTTGTCTCAACAGGGGTGATAGTCGGATTCCCGTTTATCGTCGAAGGAATGAGCGTTACACCGAGGCCTGTACTCTGGAGTGGGATCGATTTGGAGGTGGAGGGTCCATCATGGTCTGGGGCAGTGTGTCACAGCATCATCGGACTGAGCTTGTTGTCATTGCAGGCAATTTCAACGCTGTGCGTTACAGGGAAGACATCCTCCTCCCTCATGTGGTACCCTTCCTGCAGGCTCATCCTGACATGACCCTCCAGCATGACAATGCCACCAGCCATACTGCTCGTTCTGTGTGTGATTTCCTGCAAGACTGACCATATGACATCATCCAAATGCTCTCTAGCAAACTTCAGACGGGCCTGGACATGTACTGGCTTAGGCAGGAGGACACGTCTGGCACTGCAGGATTTCAGTCCCTGGCGGGGTAGTGTGTTACTGATGGTAGGCTTTGTTACTTTGGTCCCAGCTCTCTGCAGGTCATTCACTAGGTCCCCCCGTGTGGTTCTGGGATTTTTGCTCACCGTTCTTGTGATCATTTTGACCCCACAGGGTGAGATCTTGCGTGGAGCCCCAGATCGAGGGAGATTATCATCGGTCTTGTATGTCTTCCATTTCCTAATAATTGCTCCCACAGATGATTTCTTCAAACCAAGCTGTCTACAATTTTGTTTCTGGTGTCCTTTGACAGCTCTTTGCTCTTGGCCATAGTGGAGTTTGGAGTGTGACTGTTTGAGGTTATGGACAGGTGTCTTTTATACTGAAAACAAGTTCAAACAGGTGCCATTAATACAGGTAACGAGTGGAGGACAGAGGAGCCTCTTAAAGAAGAAGTTACAGGTCTGTGAGAGCCAGAAATCTTGCTTGTTTGTAGGTGACTAAATACTTATTTCCCACCATAACTTGCAAATAAATTCATAAAAAATCCTACAATGTGATTTTCTGGATTTTTTTTCTCATTTTGTCTGTCATGGTTAAAGTTTACCTATGATGAAAATTACAGGCCTCTCTCATCTTTTTAAGTGTGAGAACTTGTAAAATTGGTGGCTGACTAAATACGTTTTTGCCCCACTGTATATGTGTATATATATATGTGTATATATATATATATATATATATATATATATATATATATATATATATATATATATGTATTGTTGTAAGTGTTACATTGTAGATAAACAACAAAAACACAGACGTACTGAAAATTGATGAAGGCTTTATTTATTAGAATGTCTTGCTTTGTTTGCTTTCTAACTTTTCAAAAGCTTCTCTTCAGATTTATAGCTCATGCCTACCTACAGTATGTACATATAGACCTATAGATTATGCCATAAACTGAAACAATCTGAAAAAAGTATCATTGTATTTTAAGAAGCCAACAAAAGTCTCAATCCCCTGGGTGGAAATAAGGAATATTGACATTGTGACTCATAACTGCAACACAGAAGGTGTCTAAACAATGTATTTATCTTAGGCAGCCGTTCGCCTGCAGATACAAGGCCGGGATTCGATCCAATCAGCGGTAGATCTGCGTTATAGCTCGCTTGACATTTAAAGGTAATTTCCAATTGAGGCGACATATGCAGCAAAATATGCAGTGATGACCATGAATGTGTTATACTCTCTATGAGCACAGGAACATTGCTTTTAATGTGCAATAACCAATGAAGTGTGATCGGACTGAATATAGGCCTTGAAGATGTAACAGAGACACTGCTAGCTAGTTTAGCCTACTCAAACACCCCGCTCAAACAGAGGGATGCTATGTTAGCTAGCTGGGTATGACTATCCAACACACCACTGGAACTCTTTTGAAGTCAAGGTAAGATTTTGGTTTTACTCATTTATAGGAACCGGGGCACATTGATGTCACTGCTAAACTGCTTACTGACTGTACACTGTAATGTTACCGCATGATTGTAGCGGGTTTACTAACACATTAGTTATATTAGTTATGTTGACTATGACTTTACTTTAGCTAATATGGTGACACCGATGTAGGCAGTGTGTAGTGTTTATGATATGGTTTGGCTTGGAAAGGTTCTCGCCTGGTCTTCTACAGCTGATGTGTTGTGCATTGAGGTCCACAAACGAAGGGAAAAGGTGAGAGGAGGAGAGCGCATAGATGCGAGAAGGAATACAACGTGGCTGCTATGAAAGTGAACGGTGTTTACGTGATTCATCTCATCATATTGCAGAGTCTGGAGCCCTGGATGCTTTTTTTGACTGAAGACAGGCACTCCTCCACTGCCTTTTTTATTTGAATAGATTTTTTTTTTTAATAGCCTGGATGTTTTTAAAGCTGTCATAATCTGATATTGCAGAGTTAGTTTCTTTATAATTCCATTTTTTGACAGAGTCGCAGCACAGCTGCAGGCACACTATTGTTTTCATAGGTATCACTTTACATAAATGTTGCTCTTAATAACATTACTATACACTGGATAACAGTATAAACATGTTACATATTAATTATTAATTTAATAATTAATTAAAAGTGTTTATTACATTCTTAGAAAAAAAGTGCTCTCTGGAACCTAAAAGGGTTCTTCCCCTGTCCATAGGAGAACCCTTTGAAGAACCTTTTTAGTTCCAGGTCAGACCCCAGTGTACTGGAACACAGACTGATCTTTACCTTATTCCACATTATGATTTCAAATCAAATGTTATTTGTCACATGCACCGAACACAACATGTGTAGACATTATCGTGAAATGCTTACATACGAGCCCTTAACCAACAGTGCAGAGTTAAACAAACAAACAAAAAATTGCTAAATAAACTAATGGAAAAATAGTAACACAATAAAATAACAATAACGACGCTATATACAAGAGGTACCGGTACAGAGTCACTGTGCAGGGGTACGGTTAGTCGAGGTAATATGTACATGTAGGTAGGGGTAAAGTGACTAGATAATAGATAATAGACAGAGTAGCAGCAGTGTATGTGAAGAGTGTGAAGGAATGTGAATGTATATGTGTGTGTGTGTGTGTGTGTGTGTGTGTGTGTGTGTGTGTGTTAGACTGTCAGTGTAGTATGTATGAGTGTGTGATTAGAGTCAAGTGAGTGTACATCCAGATTGTGCAAGAGACTCAGTACAAAACATAAGAATAAATAATAATAAAATAAAAGGGGGTCAATGTAAATATTCAGGGTAGCAATTTTATTAACTGTTCAGCAGTATTATGACTTGGGGGTAGAAGCTGTTAAGGAGCCTTTTGGTCCCAAACTTGGCGATTCAGTACTGGAGTGGCTGGAGTCTTTGACCATTTTTAGGGCCTTCCTCCTGGTATTGAGGTCCTGGATGGCAGGAAGCTTGACCCCAGTGATGTACTGAGCAGTACGCACTACTCTCTGTAGCGGCTTGCGGTCAGATGCCGAGCAGTTGCTATACCAAGCGGTGATGCTACCAGTCAGGATGCTCTCGATGGTGCAGTAGTATAACTTTATGAGGATCTGAGTCCCATGCCAAATATTTTCAGCCTCCTAAGGGCTAGCCCTCTTCACAACTGTCTTGGTCTGTTTGGTACATGACAGGTCCTTAGTAATGTGGACACCAAGGAACTTGAAGCTCTCGAACCGCTCAACTACAGTCCCGTCGATGTGAATGGAGGCATGCTTGGCCCTCCTTTTCCTGTAGTTCACGATCATCTCCTTTGTATTTCCCACGTTGATGGAGAGGTTGTTGTCCTGGCAGTGTCCCTGACCTCCTCCCTATAGGCGGTCTCATCGTAGTCGGTGATCAGGCCTATCACCCATCGTGTCATCTGCAAACTTAATGATTATGTTGGAGTTGTGCATGACCACGCAGTCGTGGGTGAACAGGGAGTACTGAAGGGGACTAAACACGCGCCCCTGAGGGGACCTGTGTTCAGGATCAGCGTGGCGGATGTGTTGTTGCCTACCTTCGCCACCTGGGGGCGACCCATCAGGATGTCCAGGATCCAGTTGCAGGTGTTCATCCCAAAGTCCTTAGCTAAGTGATGATCTTGGAGCGCACTATGGTGTTATTTAACCAGGTAGGCAAGTTGAGAACAAGTTCTCATTAACAATTGTGACCTGGCCAAGATAAAGCAAAGCAGTTCGACACATACAACAACACAGAGTTACACATGTAGTAAAACAAACAGTCAATAATACAGTAGAAAAATAAGTATATATACAATGTGAGCAAATGAGGTAAAGGGAGGTAAAGGCAAAAAAAAAGGCCATGGTGGCGAAGTAAATACAATATAGCAAGTAAAACACTGGAATGGTAGATTTGCAGTGGAAGAATGTGCAAGGTAGAGATATAAATAATGGAGTGCAAAGGAGCAAAATAAATAAATAAATACAGTAGGGGGAGAGGTAGTTTTTTGGGCTAAATTATAGATGGGCTATGTACAGGTGCAGTAACTTGTGAGCTGCTCTGACAGCTGGTGCTTAAAGCTAGTGAGGGAGATAAGTGTTTCCAGTTTCAGAGATTGTTGTAGTTCACGACTGTCTTGGTCTGTTTGGTACATCGAAAAGCATGTAAAATTCATGGCCATTTAGCTAGCTTGCTAGCTAGTTGTTGCTAGCTAATTTGTCCTGTGAGATAAACATTGGGTTGTTATTTTACCTGAAATGCACAAGGTCCTCTACTCCGTCAATTAATCCGCATATTTTTGTATTCTCTCCTCCTTCGGTCTTCTTTTTTGTCTTCTTCTTCGGACTATATATGATGGTTGGCAACCAACTTTAAGGTGCATTACCACCACCAACTGGACTGTGGACCTCTGTTTAGCTTTCAATCACCCACATGGGTATATGCTCCTAAAAACCAATGAGGAGATTGGAGGCGGGACTTGCAGAGAGTCAAGTGTCAAAAATAGAACCAAGTTCTATTTTAGAGCTACGATATGTAGACGTTCGCAGTGTGAATGAAGTGATTGAATAACATGTATGCTTTGCTTTATCTTGGCCTGGTTGCAGTTGTAAATGAGAACTTGTTCTCAACTAGCTTACCTGGTTAAATAAAGGTGAAAAAATGTGTAAATGTATTTAGCAATGCTCGCACAGGCAATGTGGGCGGTGTGGTCAGCATGTTAGCGATCACGCACCAGCTGTTGTTGACAAGGAGTCTTGCCGATAAACAGAAAACCCAGCTAACTGTACAATGTATGATCCAGCAACAACTCGTGAAACATAGGATATTACAGTTTTTAATGTCCCGTTGATAGGATAGTCTCGAACAGAGCTCATCCAGTTTATTCTAACTTTGAACCTTGATCTTTGAACTTTATTAACCCTTAAATTAAATAAAGGATTATCTTCAATGTCATTATCTTTACAGTTTGTACACTTAACATTTTCCAATATTAAATTGAAATAGTAGGTTCAAAGTCAAACTAATAATCTGTCATATAATCTGATGATATAGTATTTATCTCCTTGAAGAAAAACACTTACCTATGAAGAAAATATTTAGTAGCGAGCTTTCACGGTCGCATGAATAATTCACTTGACTGTCATCTAGAAAACAATTAAATAGGTTTTACCAAATGACTTATATAGGAGAGATGCGGAAGAAAACTTAAGAGACAGATCACAATCGAAGGGTGGTGTCGTTTGCGATGATGATGATGACCATATTGTTATTTGGAGGACCTATGGAAGGTGTGCGTTTGTTCACATCTAGGTCCCTATTAAATCAAATCCGGTTTATACACTTAATTTTTGGCAAGCATGTTAAACATTGTTGTTCAATGTGAGCAAAGCATTCAACTCTTAACTGCCTAGATTTTACAGGTTAAAAAGTGGTTCTACAAAAGGACTACAATAATCCCATTAAATTTCACCCAATTTCATCATATAATCTACTATTGCTATGTAATTTAAAATGTATTGAAAACACAAAGTACAAGCGCAGATATGTTATTGTCCAATTGTATTTATTCCACAGTACAGACAATAATACATTGAGCGCTCACCCAGGAAGGGTAAAATGACCTATGAACCAGAGAGAGAGCGAGAGAGATAGAGATGAGTGAGGGAACTACAGTGCCTTCAGAAAGTATTAACACCCCTTGACTTTTTCCACATTTTGTTGTGTTACAACCTGAATTTAAAATGGATTAAATTGAGATGTTTTGGAGCTGGCCTGCACACAATACCCCATAATGCCAAAGTGGAATGATGTTTTTCAATATTTTTTTTTTACAAATTCATAGAAAATTGAAAGCTGAAATGTCTTGAGTCAATAAGTATTCAAAACCTTTGTTATGGCAAGCCTAAATAAGTTCAGGAGTAAACATTTACTTAACAAGTCACCCTGTGTGCAATAATAGTCTTTAACATGATTGTTGAATGACTACCTCATCTCTGTACCTCACACATTCAATTATCTGTCAAGTCAAGCAGTTTTCCAATGTCTCTCAAAGAAAGGCACCTATTGGTAGATGGGGGGAAAATAAACCGACATTGAACATTCCTTTGCGCATGGTGAAGTTATTAACTATACCTTGGATGGTGTATCAATACACCCAATCACTACAAAGATACAGGTGTCCTTCCTAACTCAGTTGCCGGAGAGAAAGGAAACCGCTCAGGGGGCCAATGGTGACATTAAAAAAGTTAGAGTTTAACGGCTATGATAGGAGACAACTGAGGATGAATCAACAACCTTGTAGTTACTCCACAATACTTACCTAATTGACAGAGTGAAAAAAAGGAAGCCTGTACAGAATAATCCAAAACATGCATCCTGTTCGCAACAAGGCACTAAAGTAATAATGCAAAAAAATGTAGCAAAGCAATTCACTTTTTGTCCTGAATACAAAAGTGTTATGTTTAGGGCAAGTCCAATACAACACATTACTGAGTACCACTCTACATATTTCCAAGAATAGTGGTGGCTGCATCATGTTATGGTTATGCTTGTAATCATTAAGGACTGGGGAGTTTTTCAGGTTAAAAAAATGTATGGAATGGAAGCACCAGGAAAATCCTAGAGGAAAACCTGGTTCAGTCTGCTTTCCAACAGACACGGGGAAATGAATTCACCTTTCAGTAAGACAATAACCTAAAACACAAGGCCAAATCTACACTCGAGTTGCTTACCAAGAAGACAGTGAATGTTCCTGAGTGGCTGAGTTACAGTTGGACTTAAAGCCACTTGAAAATATTATGGCAAGACCTGAAAATGGTGGTCGAGCAACGATCAACAACCAATTTGACAGTGCTTAAAGAATAAATGGGCAAATGTTGCACAATCCAGGTGTGTAAATCTCTTAGAGACTTAACCAGCATGACTGTAATCACTGCCAAAGGTGATTCAAACATGTATTGACTCAGGGGGTTGAATACTTATCTAATTGAGAAATATTAGTGTTTTTCTTTTTTACAAGTTAGAATTTTTCTTTCACTTTGACATTAGAGTATTTTGTGTAGATCGAAATTTAAAAAGAAAAGAAATTTAAATCAATTTTAATACCACTTTGTAACACAGCAACATTTTGAAAAAGTCAAAAGGAACTGTTCATACATAACTAAACATTGTAACCACTCCTTGTTTTGAAAACTAAACTTGGTATCAAAACCTCCCAAAGAAGCAATTCTGATGTTGGTGGTGTTTTGAATAAGAGTGCCACATCAATTACATAAGTATACTTCCTACAGACTTCTTTAATAATGCCTATTTGAAATCCAGACCCGCTACAAACTACAAAGGGAAATGGGTGAGATTGTAAGAGGTACAAAACACTATTTAATTTATGTACATGCCTGCAAATTCAAATATTCATTATATGATTATGCACTTATGTCAAATAAACTGCATATACTCAAAATGTACTTAAATTATTGCCACCTCGAACAATATATGTTACCATATATATATATATATACACATACATACATACCACACACACAGTGCATTTGGAAAGTATTCAGACCCCTTGACTTTTTTCACATTTTGCAAATTTATGAAAAATAACAAACATAAATACCTTCGCTATGAGACTTGAAATTGAGCTCAGGTGCATCCTGTTTCCATTGATCACCCTTGAGATGTTTCTACAACTTGATTGGAGTCCAACTGTGGTAAATTCAATTGATTGGACATTATTTTGAAAAGCACACACCTGTTTATATAAGGTCCCACAGTTGAAAGTGCATGTCAGAGCAAAAACAAAAACTAAGGCATGAGGTCAAACTAATTGTCCGAGACAGGATTGGGTCGAAGGGAAGAGTACCAAACAGTTTCTGCAGCATTGAAAGTCCCCAAGAACACAGTGGCCTCCATCATTCTTAAATGGAAGAAGTTTGGAAGCACCAAGACTGTTCCTAGAGCTGGCTGCCCAGGCAAACTGAGCAATCGGGGGAGAAGGGCCTTGGTCAGGGAGGTGACCAAGAACCCGATGGTCACTCTGACAGAGCTCCAGAGTTCCTCTGTGGAGATGGGAGAACCTTCCAGAAGGACAACCATCTCTGCAGCACTCCATAAATCAGGCCTTTATGGTAGAGTGGCCAGACGGAAGCCACTCCTCAGTAAAAGGCACAAGACAGCCCACTTGGAATTTGTCAAAAGGCACCTAAAGACTCTCAAGACGATGAGAAACAAGATTCTCTGGTCTGATTAAACCAAGATTGAACTCTTTGGCTTGAATGCCAAGAGTCACGTCTGGAGGAAACCAGGCACCGCTCATCACCTGGTCGATACCATCCCTACGTTTAAGCATGGTGGTGGCAGCATGGTGGCTGGGAGACTAGTCAGGATCGAGGGAAAGATGAAGGGAGCAAAGTACAGAGAGATCTTTAATTAAAACCTACTCCAGAGCGCTCAGGACCTCAGACAACGACCCTAAGCACACCCTAAGCACACAGCCAAGTCAACGCAGGAGAGGCTTTGGGACAAGTCTCTGATGTCCTTGAGTGGTCCAACCAAAGCCCAGACTTGAACCCGATCAAACATCTCTGGAGAGATCTGAAAATAGCTGTGCAGTGACGCTCCCCATCCAACCTGACAGAGCTTAAGAGGATCTCCAGAGAAGAATGGGAGAAACTCCCCAAATACAGTTGTGTACCCAATGAAGACTCGAGCTGTTATCGCTCTCAAAGGTGCTTCAACAAAGTACTGCGTAAAGGGTCTGAATACTTTTGTACATTTTATATTTCAGTTGTTTTTAAAAATGTTAATACATTTGCAACAATTTCTATTGTGTGTAGACTGATTTTAGATCCTTTTTAGAACAAGGCTGTAACGTAACAAAATGTGGAAAAAAATACTTCCCGAATGCGCTGTATATGTATATTTTACAGTGCTATGATAATCATAACGGCATTGTACTAATACAAAACATTTCCAATCTGTTCATGGAAATAATCAAGTAAAGCTTGTGTACATTTTATATTACTAATGCTTGAGTAAATGACATACATTTTATGTATACTGTATGTAGATAAATATATTGGTCCCACTTTACAGTATATTAACAAAATGTTCAGAAATCTATGTATTTACATGGCAGCTACATAAGCAGGTACAGTGTTAATTACACCGTGGGTACACATTGTCAGCCTGAAATGCAGTCTGTTTGTGCATTACACTCGTTGCCACATCCATGGCATTTCAAACATTAAAAAATGGTTGGCATGACAAGGAGTGGAACGTTAGCACAGAACCGACTGAACACATTGTTATATAGTTCTCGTTATACCTGGTTATACTCCTAGTCGGTATTAGATAGAACGTCGCGGCCCCGACCGCCTAGGGGGAAACCAATCCAACCATCACCTTGGTTACGCCATTGGCTCAAAGCAAAAACGTGACCTTTTTCAAACACAATTTTGTCTTTGTCTACTTCTTTTTGTCAATTACAAAACTACAGTTAAGAAAAGTACAGCATGCCTAAAGATTACTTTTCAACATTGAATGCTCCCAAGTATTTTCACTACTTAGAAAAGTGTAATATTGTAGGGCTTCCCTCATGCCCCTTTTCATAACAGCGCTAACAGCCACACGAGTAGTGTGCTAGCTAGCTAGATACCGACCGGAACATTAAGCTAGCGAAGACCAACAACACAAACAAACTGACTATACAGCTATAAGTAGTGAGTGGAGTTACAAACGGACTGTACTAAATGTCTTACCTGTGATTAAATGTTTTCCGTTTGTTTATGTTGTTGGTCTTGGCTAGCTTAATGTTCCGGTCGGTAGCTAGCTAGCACTCAGTCATCGCCTCCTAGCACAGTCATGAAAAGGCGCATGAGGGAAGCCTTACAATATTACGTATTTCTAAGTAGAGAATGCTAGGGAGCAGGCGATGTTGAAAAGCAATCTATAGGCATGTTGTACTTTTCTCAAATGTAGTTTTGTAATCGACTTAAACAAGCAGCCAACAATAATTGAATACGACTTAATACCGACTGGGACTTATCCATGGCGTTGTTGAATACTTGTTTCTGAATGGCTTGAAGGGCATTCTAGAGCATGCATTATTTCCCTATAACACAGGGTATATCAGCACGGTAGAATTCATTGGCTATAGTTAATTCTTACATGCTCTATGTTTGAGCTGCTTTTGAAATCAAAAGTCGAATTGAAAACATTATTGGCATTGTTGAATTACATTTTCATAATAGCAAGCTAGGACTGGTGGTTTGGTTAGCTAAACTAGCGAGTCTGTTTGTTTACCAAGGCAACTGTTGTAGCTATCCAGTAAACAAATTAACACATTCTTAGTGCCAAATGTGTTCAGTTATAGCCATGGTATGAAAAGGATAATCAACTCGGGGCTCTGTGCGTTCTCTGGAAACATCTTCAATATTTTCCATAGAATGCATAGCCCTTTGTTGATTATTTATCCTTGACATATCTACAAGGCATTGAACTATAATAACTATTCAGTCACACACGTGGCCCCATAAAGTAGAACATGTTCTGTACCGAGTGTAAAACTGGCATCTAATAGTACAGTACATGCAAGACTGCTACTAAAGTGGCAATAATTCTAATATTCTCAAATATAAACAATAGTTCTTTCTGGAACACATTTCAATTTCAAGACATACTATAAGGGTTAGTGGTTAACATAATTTATATATAACTACTGTATACAATATTGATGGCTAACCCAGTCTGAATTATTTTGAACACCACATATTACAGGTAAAATAGAAGGTTCATCAGGATGAAATTTCACATGACAAGTTCACAATCAAACATTTCTTCATTCTGAAGGGGGGAAAAACTGCCTTCACAGAAGATAGGAAGCAATACAGTATTTTGTCAAGGCTTTGTAAAATGGTCCAGTTTGAAAAATAGTTTTGTTTTCACTATAAAATAATTGAACCTTTAACGGTTAACCTTTGTAAAGGGACAGCAGAAGTGTGAAGGGGTGGGACAGTGGATAAGTGGATGTTGTTAATGTTGTCTATACTCGTGCATGTTCGATAGATTGTCTCTGTCTGTGCCTTGTTGTGGTCATGCTACCCTGCGACTGAAACAATAATATTGGCAAAGAAAATACACACCTTCCACTGACTGTTGGTCCTCATCATAAACAAAACGCTACATATTCAAATATTGTTCACCTGAAAGATCCATAATAGAAATTAAACTCATGTTGCGTAAATAAATACCTCTCAACCATTATATTCTTACATATACAGTATCCTTTTTTACAGTATCTACACTGACAGACAGACAGACATATCCATGGATCATGTAGTCTGGGCTCTCCAAGCCTATAGCAGGAAGACATTCAGCTCATCATCAGGGCAGAGGGGAAACAGTATGGCTGTATCCAATACCTTCCCTAGTGCCTTCCAGATCGTCACCTACAGCTCCAGTCTACATCCTTCATTAAAGTCGTAGTTCACTGAAAGATCAAAGTTTGTACGACTTGGTCAAACCTCAAAAGGGACCTTATGCAGCTGGATCTACACAACCAATGGTGTGGGACAGAGACTTAAAGTTACAACCTTTTTTATTTTATTTTTAAATATATATAGGTCTGATCAATGTCTGACAAAAAAAAGTTTATTTTGAAGTGAACTATTGCTTTAACTAACAATCATCACCTATGCTACTGCGCTGGAGCGGTGTCATAACAGGTTGCAATAAATGCAAGTTGGCAATAGTAGCATGTGCCTAGAATCAAACAATATGCTAGAGCTTCCAAGCTCTCAAGTTATAAGTAAAAGTACAACCATAACCACATCCTATACAGCTAGCCATTATGTCCCTTAGATGTGGACAACATATTGGATTAAAAAAGATCTGCAAATCAGAAGTAATCTGATTGACATAGTTAAAATACAGTATAGAACACGTGCCTTTTCAACTAAAGCCACGCCGTCATGCTCTCAATGCAAGCCCCGACTCTTCTCACTATACAAAGAAATGGTGGGATACAGCCTGGCACATTAGCTTCCCACACCCAACAACTGTTTAGTTTTTTTGGCACGTTATTCTACATTATTCAGTAATCCTGACATTGAATAAATGTACACGAGTGTGTGTACTACTGCAGCACATATACCCTGCAATAATGAATCGTTTTTTATGTCATGCACTACAAAAAGGTAACAATATGTAGCGACATGAGACGGTAACACGATTCTCCAACATAAACGAGTGCAAAAAACAACAACGAGGTTGAACAGGTTGAGATACTACAGCCGCTAGAGAGAGAGATTGTTGGCTTTGTGTGATTAGTAATGGGGATATAATTGAAGACGATGATAATACCTAACCATACAGTAGGGGCCAGGTATTAGATAACATGTAGTATGAGAGTTAGGTGTTCATCTAAAATTCTCTGTACAGGTTGCCATAGCTTTAGTGAAAGCATTAGTAACCCTTAATTTTATAGTCCGATACCAGCTGGTATTTGCTAAGTAATAACATGGTATATTCTCTGGTACTTCAGATAACGAATCACAATTGGAAACAACTTGGTATCAGGTGGTGGTTATTATTAGGTAAAAAACAGGTAAAAAAAGAAAACAGGATAGGGGAACTGTGAAATAAAGTGGAATCAAAACATGTCTTCCTGCCTCTGAGGATGTCTGGCCATCCTGTCTGCTCTCAGAACGTTTACAACCCTTCTTCCTGTGACCTAATCGCCTGTCCTCGTCTGTTTGTTAGGAATCATGAAACGTCCCGCTTCCGTCCTTTGAATAGTGAGGGTTCGCTGAAAAGCTTAAATCACTGTGAAAAGCCTAGATCACTTTTAGTATCCAGACTAAAATGTAGTAATGTCCAATGAATAGCATTCATCACATCACTCAAGGAGGAAAGAGCTCTGAGCATCATAGGGAAGTCCACTGGAGTGTCACTGAATGGTGTGTAATGACAAAGGTTGATAGCTAAGAGGCGCCGCAGGATGAACTGAAATGAATACCAACAGCATCATGCTTTTGGAAAACAGAGAGAGACACTGCTCCCCCACTGGTGGCTCAGAGGTATTGCAAGCAGATGGTCTGGTAAAGGGATTGCTGCTGTGTTCCGTTTGTTCAGCGTTTAAAAAGTGTCACTAATGTCTACTGTTATGACAAGCCTTGTCTAGCTCAGTCCTGGGATCCTTCAGAGTCTGACGTTATAAATGTGTCATTGGGGTTTAAGGCCTGGGATGGCCCACAGGCCATGCTGAAAGACGTGGTACAGTACAGTAGCTACTCTGTTACGGAGTGAAAAGGACTGGAGCTGAGGTCAACGGTAGAAATCGCTGTGTAGTACCACACTGATAAAAGTAGAGAAATGGCCCAGGAATAGACTAGAGGAAATTGTACATGTCATCCATAACCTTTCCCCTCCCTCCCTTTTGTCTTGCATCTCTCTCTGTATCCACCCTCTTTCCTTCCAGCCCTCTTCCTCTTGCTTTTCCTCTTCCCTCTCTCTTTCTATAGGGTAGTGGTGCTTCTCTCCTGGCAGTGTGAGGGGACTCGTTTTCTTATTGCCAGACACAACGGGGTTAGCGGGAAGGAAGGAGGTGTATCTCAGCGGATAGAGGGATAAAAACAGATGAAGTTGTTGACTTGTTGTCATGGCTACAGACTGACCTCCAGATCACCATTTGAGTCTTATTTTTGTGGCTCCACTGTCCGGGCCTGTCCTGAGCTGGGGTGTTTGTATGTGTGCGAATTCCCATTGTCCTCTAGGTAGAGAGAGTACATTCAACCATTACTCAGACAAGGGTAGGCACTCCAGGCCCTCAGGGGGTGACGATTAAGGCTTACGATCGTTTGTTTTTAGTTTTAATTTATTTTATTTTCCAGTTATTTTCTTTTAGTGGCCAAGGTAGGTAATATAAAAGTATTGACTGTGAGACTCTAATGCTACAGTATAAATGTCATTTGATCTTTACAGCAAAGTCAGAGCACCTCCCATGTTTCTGGCTTTACTTTTCACTCAACCAATCTCTTCTCTCTCTATTCCTTTCGTATCTATTTCCCAAGAGACCCTGCTTCTTCCTCTTGCTCACCCTCTTTGTCCCTTTTCCCTCCCTCCCTCCCTCTCACTTTCCGCCCCTCA
>NC_034196.2:8840455-8860455 GCF_002021735.2 Oncorhynchus kisutch
TGTAAGGGGATAAAGAATATGTACATAAAGATATATGAATGAGTGATGGTACAGAGTGGCATAGGCAAGATACAGTAGATGGTATTCGAGTACAGTATATACATATGAGATGAGTATGTAAACAAAGTGGCATAGTTAAAGTGGCTAGTGATACATGTATTACATAAAGATGCAGTAGATGATATAGAGTACAGTATATACGTATACATATGAGATTAATAATGTAGGGTATGTAAACATTATATTAGGTAGCATTGTTTAAAGTGGCTAGTGATATATTTTACATCATTTCCCATCAATTCCCATTATTAAAGTGGCTGGAGTTGAGTCAGTGTGTTGGCAGCAGCCACTCAATGTTAGTGGTGGCTGTTTAACAGTCTGATGGCCTTGAGATAGAAGCTGTTTTTCAGTCTCTCGGTCCGAGCTTTGATGCACCTGTACTGACCTCGCCTTCTGGATGATAGCGGGGTGAACAGGCAGTGGCTC
Source organism: Oncorhynchus kisutch (assembly GCF_002021735.2). NCBI lineage: Eukaryota > Metazoa > Chordata > Actinopteri > Salmoniformes > Salmonidae > Oncorhynchus > Oncorhynchus kisutch. The sequence goes on from NC_034196.2 coordinate 8,840,942, forward strand.
GGGTAGTTGTTGTCCTTGATGATCTTTATGGCCTTCCTGTAACATCGGGTGGTGAAGGTGTCCTGGAGGGCAGGTAGTTTGCTCCCGGTGATGCGTTGTGCAGACCTCACTACCCTCTGGAGAGCCTTACGGTTGTGGGCGGAGCAGTTGCCGTACCAGGCGGTGATACAGCCTGCCAGGATGCTCTCGATTGTGCATCTGTAGAAGTTCTTTTGGTGACAAGCCGAATTTCTTCAGCCTCCTGAGGTTGAAGAGGCGCTGCTGCGCCTTCTTCACGATGCTGTCCATGTGGGTGGACCAATTCAGTTTGTCTGTGATGTGTATGCCGAGGAACTTAAAACTTGCTACCCTCTCCACTACTGTTCCATCGATGTGGATAGGGGGGTGTTCCCTCTGCTGTTTCCTGAAGTCCACAATCATCTCCTTAGTTTTGTTGACATTGAGTGTGAGGTTATTTTCCTGACACCACACTCCGAGGGCCCTCACCTCCTCCCTGTAGGCCGTCTCGTCGTTGTTGGTAATCAAGCCTACCACTGTTGTGTCGTCCGCAAACTTGATAATGGAGTTGGAGGCGTGCGTGGCCACCCAGTCGTGGGTGAACAGGGAGTACAGGAGAGGGCTCAGAACGCACCCTTGTGGGGCCCCAGTGTTGAGGATCAGCGGGGTGGAGATGTTGTTGCCTACCCTCACCACCTGGGGGCGGCCCGTCAGGAAGTCCAGTACCCAGTTGCACAGGGCGGGGTCGAGACCCAGGGTCTCGAGCTTGATGACTAGCTTGGAGGGTACTATGGTGTTAAATGCCGAGCTGTAGTCGATGAACAGCATTCTCACATAGGTATTCCTCTTGTCCAGGTGGGTTAGGGCAGTGTGCAGTGTGGTTGAGATTGCATCGTCTGTGGACCTATTTGGGCGGTAAGCAAATTGGAGTGGGTCTAGGGTGTCAGGTAGGGTGGAGGTAATATGGTCCTTGACTAGTCTCTCAAAGCACTTCATGATGACGGAAGTGAGTGCTACGGGGCGGTAGTCGTTTAGCTCAGTTAGCTTAGCTTTCTTGGGAACAGGAACAATGGTGGCCCTCTTGAAGCATGTGGGAACAGCAGACTGGGATAGGGATTGATTGAATATGTCCGTAAACACACCAGCCAGCTGGTCTGCGCATGCTCTGAGGGCGCGGCTGGGGATGCCGTCTGGGCCTGCAGCCTTGCGAGGGTTAACACGTTTAAATGTTTTATCTCACCTCGGCTGCAGTGAAGGATAAGACCATATTCATATGGTCTTACCTCTCTGAGTAGGAAGGAGGCATTGTGAGTGTACTTCCAATATGATATATGGAAGAGGTCTATGAACATTCATAAGCATTTGCATGAAATTCATAAGCAGTTCTCTAGTCAATTGGTACGAATGTCTCATCCTATATTCAGGAAGGGCCTTTTCCCCTTTATTCAGATTACACCTGCTCACTTTCGGTTGTTTGAAAAGGAAATAATCTCCAAAATATCTTTATTTTTTAAACAAGCCTTAGAAAGTTGGTTGCAATTTCAGTTTAATCCACCTGAAAGGACGGAACATATAGTACAACAAATATTGTGGTTAAATTCAAATATACTAATTGATTAAAAAAATATGTATTTATCGAAGAAAAAAACAAAAAAAAAGTATACATTTAGTGAATGATATCATAAATAGGACTGGTGGAGTTATGTCACACATGCAGCTAACACAGACATATGGAAATGTCTGCTGTACCCAAAATTACAACCAATTATTTGCAGCATTACCACAAAAATGGAAGAGGCAAGTAGAAGGGGAAAAAAGTAAGGAACTTGTATGTCGGCCCTGTATTAAAGAACATAAATGGTTAAAGAAAAGTGTGATAAATAAAAAAAAACATATACCAATTTCATTTAAGGACCAAAAAACTGGCAGCTGTGCCATGTAAATTGCAAAATAGTTGGGAAGAGATTTTCGATGTACCCATTCCATGGCACATGGTTTATGAATTGATACGCAAAACAACGCCGGATTCAAAACTTCAAATGTTTCAATATAAATTACTATACAAAATTCTTGCAACTAATAGAATGTTATATATATGGGGGATACATTCTTCCCAGCTCTGCAGATACTGCTGTGAGGAGGCAGAGTCATTAGATCATTTATTTTGGTATTGTCCATATGTAGTTCATTTTTGGTCACAGGTCCAGGAATGGCTGAAGAATTGCAACATTTGCCTAGAACTAACACTACAGATAGCAATACTGGGTGATTTGAAAAGCCATAGTCAATCAATCAATAATATATTAATTATTTTAGCAAAAATGTTTATTTTTAATTTACAATCTGTAGAAGCTATGAGAATAGGAAGGTTCAATTCTTTTGTGAAGCATCACAGCACAGTTGAAAAATATATGGCAAGTAGAAATCCGAAATGGATGATGTTGAGAGACCGATGGGAGGGGTTGAGTGGAGCTGAAGGGTGGGACTAATAACAAGATAAACAATGTAGGGCATAAGGGATCTGTAGAATGTATGTATATAGGTTCGGAGCTTTTGTGAAATAGCATAGTTACAAATAGAAATCAAACTGGATGGACATCAGAAATAGAGGAAGGACTACGAACAAACAAGAGAGAACTATTGTAAAGTAGACTGTAGAGTGTGTATAAGATGTATGGATTGAAGGTAGAAGCAGAAGTGTTTATTAGTTTACTCCAACTGGGGGATCGGTGGTAGTGTTTGCGGGGAATAATAATAAAGGTATATTATTTTAAAAAGTATGTATGTCTATATAGGTATGTGTATATATATGCATGCGTGTATGGATATATATATTTACCCCAAAAATATGGGGGATTGGAAATGATGCAGACAATTACATTGGAAGCAACATTCTTTCCGCAATATTAAGCTGATCCACCCTCTGAAAAAGAAAAAAAAATTCATAAGCAGTCATACCTGTCTGAGTAGGAAGGAGACGACGTCAGTGGACTCCCAGTACGACGCATGGAAGAGGTGAGGCAGGGCTACAGTGGGGAAGGCTGTGAGGGCATCAGGACAGTACAAGGCAAAGTCCATCCTCTTACTGCCCCACCACCGAGATGCAACTGAAGAGAAGGAGCGAGAGAGAGAGAGAGACAGAAAGAGAGAGAGAGAAGTCTGACACATAATCACAGTAGAGAAAAGACGACAGAGTTTGTAAAAGACGTCGATGTGTATTTCTGGTCAATGACAGTTCCAGACAAAAAGGGGTTCCACAGTAGAGGGAAGTGTGCTCATCCAGAGATTTACAGTCCAAGAGAGAGGCTCTATAGTACAGACGGAAAGTCACAGGTCCACACTGGAGTAGAATGGGGTGTCAGGGGCAGATTGAACTGGAGCAGAGGGCCAGTTTTGATTTGAGGAGGGAGAGGGTAACATACACAAGATCAGTGGTCCCTCTTTTCAATCCCGGCTAAAGACTGGGTCCTTGATTGAGGACTTTGGCATAACTCCTGTTTGGGAAGCACTGCAGTACATTTAGGGTACAAGCTGTAGAGGAGAAGAGAAGGGAGAGGAGCTGTAGCACTGCAGTGGTTCAGCTGTAGCTTGAAGGAGACCAACGACAAGGCACACAGATGGGAGTCCTGGGGGGGAGGGGGGGGGGGTCACACAGGATTCAAACCACAGTACCCAGACTACCTTGCTCGACGTCCATCAGCGTGTCTGGCGACGGGGTGTCAGAGTTCGTATCGGTGATGTCAGACGGCAAGTCTGAGGAGACATCAGAGGCAGTGACGTCAACGGTGACGTCGTCGTCACCCTGGTCTGAGTCTGTGCGTCCATGAGTGAGGAAGGGTCGGATCTTCTTCCTGGCCCGCGGAGAGGGGCTTCTCGAGGGGAGTTTAGGAAGCGCTAGCTGGGAAAGGAGACCCAGCTTCTTAGACGGGCTGCTTTGGCATTTAGTAGCTACGGAGGAATCAAGGGTTGAAGAACGACAAAAGTGTGTGAAAAATGTCAGAGAATTTATGTTGTCATCTCCCTGAGCCACAGACACTGCTGTTAAATGCAAAAAAGACAGATATATCAAACAGTATAAAGTCCAGTACTGACTGTTGGTGATGTTGGAGGCGGTGTATGAGTCGGCCATGCCTGACACCTGGCTGGCGATGCTGGCCTCACTGGACCTACGGAGGCCCCTGGGGTGGGGGGGTCCGGTCAGCGGGGAGGACGGGTACTGGCTGTCCACAAACACACCACAGTGGGAGTGGAGCACGTCAGCTACGGAGGGAGGGAGACACGGGAGAGAAAGTGTGTGTGTGACAGAGAGAGGGAGGAGGGAGAGAGAAGTGGATTGCTCAAACAATCAATCAATTTAATTGTATTTGTATAAAACTTTTTTACAAATACAAATGAAGTGCAAAGAGAGAGAGACAGAAAGTGATACAGACAGACAGATAAACATAGAGCGGACAGGGCAGCAGACAGACAGAGACAGAGAAAGGGTACACACTGTCGTTGAGCTGTGCGGCCTGTTGGGGCCAGTTGAGTACAGGGACGGGGATGGAGGTCTCACTGACGCCCCCCTCCTGGTAACGCAGGGGTACTGACTCCAACAGGAGCTGGGGGTTACTCTGCATAGTCTCCACTGGGGGGGAGGAACATGTGGGGGAGAGAGATAGGAAGGGAGGAGGCAGGAGAGACACGGGGGGGGGGGGGGGGGACGGACAGAGAGGCAGAAATAAACGGACGTAACTACAGAACAGACATGGACTAACTGGCATACAACAGAATGCTCCCATAGTACATTATACCTGATAATACCTGGACACAGGTATCGCACTATGAAAGCATATGGACAAAGCACACAGCGAATTGAGTGCTTCCTTTTTGGAGGAGAGATATCCCGGAGGCATAAAGGAATAGTTTAGTGGGCGTGCATGTGTATCGAGCCTCACCCAGCAGAGCCGAGTGCCCGTCCCCCAGAGGGAAGCGTTGGTATCGGGGGACACAGAAGGGGGGCAGCTGGTGAAACCTCTTCTCTAGGAGGGGCTCCAGCCGGGAGGCAGAGGGGTCCGCTGGATGAAACAGGTTATACACCTGCTGACAAGCTGGACGCAACGCTGAGACTGGAGAGAGACAGAGAAATAGAAAGAGGAAAAGAGAACACGGTTATTTACATACAGGAACAGCTATCGGAGTTCCTTCCAAAGCTCACATATTGAAAACCATTGGACCAAACTATGGAGGATACTATGAACAACTTCCATCAAAGCTGCTGGTCTCGAGGGTCCAGAAGTGACAACTGCTGACGAACACGTCTCTGGAACTCTCAAGAACTCCATGGAACCCCTGGAGACTCCATGTCACAAACCCCTCGGTTTCCTCTGCTGCCTCTCAGCTCTTTTTCTAAACCTCCTATTTATCCCCTGTCTCATCATCTTAGTTCTTAGTTTACTTTGGAACATGTGTCTTGAATGTCATCCCTTGATGTCACAGCCAATGGACTTCTGGCGTCAGAGATCTAAAACATGACTTCTAACCTCTGAACTCCGATGTTAACTCACTAAGGGATGTCCTGGCAGAGCCCGACCCCCACAGCTGCAGGAAAAGACACTGTCACCGCACAGATGCCGAGTAGCTTAGTTTACAGCTTCTCACTAAATGTGAGACTTTCTGTACACATACAGTAAATACAATTCTGAAAAGTGGCAACTTTGTTATAGTCTATTTCTGCTTTAGCCAACTCCTTAAAAGGCCAACTCCATGCATGGCAAAGACTGTTGGCTGCAGTTGCAATATAGCCTATAGTCTACAGTATATAGTCTAGTATAGTCTACTGGCTACTGATTTAAATCTCTGATGAGGGTGTTCCTCACCATCTATAGACGGCACAACAGTCTTCCTCAGTGCCAGCACCAGACCCAGAGGAGAACCAAAGAGGAAGAAGTCTGCCACCTCGAAGTCCAGCCTCCCTAGCGCCCCCCCTCCCTCTAGCATGGTACTGCTGCTGGAGCGCCTCGAACCCGGGTCTGTTCTCAACACACTGCTGTGGAGACTGGAGAAACAGAGGGAAGGAAGGGGGGTAGAGATGGAGAGAGCGAAAGGAGGTTACAAAAAAGAGGGGGAAGAGTCAGCCGACAGGTGTAAACAATAAATAATGTACATGGGCAAAGTGAACATTTGATAACAATGACGGTCATTGTCGCTTTACTGTCTGTCTGTCTGTCTGTCTCTCTCTCTTTCTCTCTCTGACCTGGACAGGAAGGCCTGGTGCTGTTTGATGGTGTCTAGTTCGTAGGTGGAGGAGTCACTGCGTTTGCGTGGCAGCATAGTCTTGGGGTCGTCAGGCCCTAAGCTGCGAGGGATGTCGATGTTACTGCGACTAAGATGGCGACTGCCCTCCAGAGACGGAGAAGATGGAGAGGACGGAGAGACACTGTTTATTATTATGCCTGGGGAGAGGAGGTCTGTGTCCTGGAGAGATGGAGGGCAAGGCGGGGGGAGGAGAGAGAGGGGGGGGGGGCACATATAGTTAGTAGCAGTCCGATTTACAGCACAGATAAAGGAGGGAATTTGGGTGCAACTTAAAGGACTAGAGGAAGGTACCTGTACGCTGACAGTGCTGCCTCGTCTGCTGCTGTTCTGGCTCTCTGAGACGGTGACGTTACTGCTGCACAGAGCATCAAACCCTAGGATACCACCTACACAGTCCCCGATCACACACACCTACAGGAGGAGAGAACACATGCCTTTAAGTTCAACATAGAGAAAATAATCCGCAATAGCTGTCAGAAACATCTGGGACCTCGAAACTTTGACTCTGGTCCTCTGCACTGACCTGTCCGGAGAAGGATGTCCCTTCCAAGGACCTTAAGAAGTCCCCATACACCTGATTGGCTCGTTGGATGACGGTAGCCACGGCATCCTGGTACTGGGGAGCGGAGGTGGCCAATAGAGGCAGTGCAGCTAGAGGGATGTGGTCCTGACTATTGGAGAGGCAGCCCTCGTCATAACTATAAGGACTGAGACTGGTCAGGAGAGATAGAGGGTTAGGGTATGTGTGTGTGTGTATGTGTGTGTGCGTGCGTGTGCATGTACTCACTTGGACACCAGGGAAAAGGCGTCGGCACACACCGCGGGGCAAGGGACCACGCGGATGGCGATGCGTCCTAGGGCTGCTGGGTAATGGACCCTCATCACTGTCTCAAACGCTCCGGTCAGAGTGTTGACGTCCGCCTGCTTACTATTTGGCTCACCTGGGAGTAATTACGAGTAAATAGTCATACAATATTGTTACATTGTCTATCCAAGAACAAACAAAGTGATGATGACTGTAAGTGTTTGTGTTGGGATGTTGTATACCTGCTCCAGTGTCTAGGATGTTACCCCCGTGAAGCACCAGGAGGAGAACGTGGATCTTTGAGGGCGCCAGACACTGCAGAGACGACCCATCCTACGGGAGAAAGAAGGGCGGTCGTTGATTAGTTACCAATACGCAGTGACTGTGAAGGGGTGAAATCATGGGAATTAAAGTAGAATAGAGAAAGAGACCATTCCAATTGGAGTTCTATCAGAACTGAAACAACATGTTTTCACAGCCTACAGTAACAACACCCGACTGAAGGCTACAACACCACCTCTGAACCACAGTGCACTGTGGGGCTGGGACTAGGGGGTCAGACTTAACAGCTGGTCGTCTGCGGGACCCGGCAGTGGAGCGACGTCTCCGTTTACTAGAGACGTGACGCTGGACACAGAGAGGATAACACACTGAGATGCTGCCTGTGTGTGTGTGTGCGTCAGAGAGACGTGCTGCTGCACACAAAGAGCAACAACAAACACTGATATAGTATTTACACGTGATCTACTATCCCCGATAGACGTTACTCTGTGATGTTCTCCCTCCACCTCTGGCTGTCATTAGGACCAGATGGGATTAAAGCATTCTCAAACTGACACACAACTTCAATAAGCCAACTGCTACAGTACTGGTTTGACATTGCAAACATTGCTGTTAATGTATTGTTAAGAAATGTTGTTAAGAAATGATGAAGCTATAGTCAGTAAACTCAGTGAGAACTCATGATGTTGTTTACTTGGCTACTCTCATACATTCTTCCTACTGCAATTTGTCGATTTGGATCCCCATTAGCTTTTGCAGAAGCAGCGGCTACTCCTCCTGGGGTCTAGATGAGGAGGTGTTACATTGGAAGCATACCTCAAGGAGTCTCTCGTCACTACTGGTGGCGGCATACTCTTCACCCGACTGATACAGATTCTCTGTAAACACACACACACAATTGTTTTTCATGAAACAAATTAACTTGCTGAAGGACGATATAGGATATGAAGATCTGAAATCTTAATGATAAACGGAGCTTGTGTGTGTGTAAAGTATGTGTTTTGATTTTGATTTGACTGGGATCCCCATTAGCCGGCGCCAAAGGCGACAGCTAATCTTCCTGGGGTCCGACACATTACAAAAAATATATTATAGACAGAAATACTTTACAATTGAGATACATTTAAAAAATATTAACCTAGACATTACAGACTTACTACATATACATATGCCTTAACTAGGTGTGTGTGTTGTCCTACCCTGGCCCTCGTCCATCTCTGTAGTCTCCATCTTGTCCATTAGGTCGTTGGAACTCCACTTGGTCATCTCCTTGGCATGTAACAGCATCTCCTCATCCCCAGAGAAGTCCTCTGAGGAGACAGACATCAGTAACAGTTGTAATAACATGTAATAACAGTCATAGAACCCCAGTAAGTAACAGCTGATGTAGTAACTGTAATAGCGGTCTGGAAATAAAATGTCATAGGAAACCGTGAGCGTCAAAAAACTCGTCGTCCGTGCTGTCATCGGAGTCACGAGCGATACTCTGCATTCGCCACTCTGAGATGTTCTGGTGGACGGGGCTTCCTGTGTGGACAGGAAATAGGAAATAGAGTGAGGGCACTATTCTCTGATGCTCTGGGTTGATTTGAGACTTTGGGACTTGGTAATTATTGAACAGAGAAATGCATCGCCCCACTCACCTCCTCTCTTCGAGGATCTATTAGACGACTTGGACGAAGTCGACCACTGCTTGGTGAGCTCTCCACGCGTCTGTAACGCATCTCCCAGCCCTGTCCGTCCTCCCTCCACCTCTCCCCCCTCCCCCAGGGACTTCACTCCCTCCTGGTCCTGGTCGGGGGTGGCAGAGGTCCCGTTGGTCACTTCCGCCCCCTCCTCTGTGTCACTGAGACTGTACTGGGCCATCGTCCTGGCCAGGGCTAGCTGGGTCTCCAGCTCCAGCTGTCTGATGTCCTCTATTGTCAGACCATACCACTCATCTTGCCAGCACCATGCCTGCCGGTGGGCTCGCACCATCACCTTGCGCAGGCCTGGGGAGGAGGGGGAGGAGGGGAGAGGGAAGAGCAGGAGATGAATAACATTATCACAGCGTTCTCGCTCTCAATTCCAATCAATATAATCATTTTCCTTTCTCTCCATACCCATCAATCGTGCATACATTCATTAGAAATAAACAAATGAACCTGTCAGTCATAATGTACTGAACAAGCACCACACAGCAGCAACACCACAGAGCAGTCGCACACACAACACACACACATACTAGAAACACAGCTACAACACACACACACACACACACGCACACACACCTAGCTGGTGATTCAACATTCAACTCAGCCATAACACGAGAGGATTAAATGAGTTGTGTGTATAAATTAAGAGAGTGTATATGAACAAACAGCAGTAGGTCAGTGTGTGTTAGTGATGTGCGGGTCGACTCATAACCTGCAGTCCCTGCGGTTACATCCGTGGAGCGGGCAGGTTTAGGTTAATTAAATATGTGGATGAACAGCGGGTGGATGGTGAATAAAGAGAAAAAAAAGCATACCAAAAAAATCTATAATAATTACTGTGCAATTCATATTTATACATTGAGTTTTTTTCTTTCATTATTTTAAAAAATCGGGCATTAGTGCGTAGGCCTTTTCATAGAAGCATGCGGAAGGTGTGATTTATTACTTGACTTTGTCTATTGTTTGAAATGTGTTGTTTCAGAAAAACATTAGGCTCCTGTTCAATAGGCCTAAATATTCAAATGAGGTAAGACAGATTTGATCGTGGACTACAGGAAACGGAGGGCTAAGCACTTCCCCATCTTCATTGACGGGGCTGTAATTGAGCTGGTAGAGAGCTTCAAGTTCCTCGGTCTCCACATCACTAGGGACCCATCATGGCCCAAGCACACCAACACAGTAGTGAAGATGACACGACAACGCCTCAAGAGGCTGAAAAGCTCTGAAAAGATTCTCAAAAAGTTCTACAGCTGCACCATTGAGAGCATCTTGACTGTTGGCATCACCGCTTGGTATCACAACTGCTTGGCTACAGACAGTAATGCGTACGGCCCAGTACGTCACTGGGGCTGATCTCCCTGCCATCCAGGACCTCTATATCAGGCGGTGTCAGCGGAAGGCCCTAAAAATTGTCAAAGACTCCAGCCACCCAAGTCATAGACTGTTCTCTCTGCTGCCATACGGCAAGTGGTACTGGAGTGCCAAGTCTGGGACCAAAAGGCTCCTGAACAGCTTCTACCCCCAAGCCACAAGACTGCTGAACAGTTAATCAAATGGCTACCCTGAATATTTGCATCGACACCCTTGTTATTTGCACTGACTCTCTAGCAGCAGCTCTATGCACACTCACTGGACTCTACCCACAACGTCACACATACTACACTGACACTCCAACACTACATACGCTGACACACACAAAACGCATGCATATTGACGCCACACACACACACCCTTTAACACTCTTGACATACGCTGCTGTTACTCGGCTTATTATCGATCATGATTGCCTAGTCCCTTTTACTCCTACCTACAAGTACATTTTACCTCAATTTCCTCAACTACCATGTACGCCTGCACAATTACTCAGTACCGGTACTCCTAATATATAGTCTCGATATTGTTACTTCGTGTTACCATTTACTTTTTAACAATGCATTGTTGAGAAAGGGCTCGTAAGTAAGCATTTCACGGACCATTCCACACCTGTTGTATTTCGATGCATGTGACAAATACAATTTACAATTAAATGTGAAAGGAAAACGTAATTGTTCAATAAACGTTGAAGAGGGAAAACATAACTGTACAGCACATTTTCTATATTTGCGGGTTAGGGTTGGTGCTGGCCTCAGATTTTCATTTGATCACATATAGTCGGGTGGTTACGGATGGGTTATCGGGGAAGAATGGCCTTGTTCAGGGAGGTGATCAAGAACCCGATGGTCACTTTGACAGAGCTCCAGAGTTCCTCTGTGGAGATGGCAGAACCTTCCAGAAGGACAACCATCTCTGCAGCACTCCACCAATCAGGCCTTTATGGTAGAGTGGCCAGACGGAAGCCACTCCTCAGTAAAAGGTACATGACAGCCCGCTTGGAGTTTGCCAAAAGGCACCTAAAGGACTCAGATCATGAGAAACAAGATTCTCTGGTCTGATGAAACCAAGATTGAACACTTTGGCCTGAATGCCAAGCGTCAAAGTTTATTTGTCACGTGCGCTGAATAAAACAGGTGTAGACCTTACATTGAAATGCTTACTTACAGGCTCTAACCAATAGTGCAAAAAATTATCTCTGAATGTCCTTGAGTGGCCCAGCCAGAGCCCGGACTTGAACCCAATCGAACATCTCTGGAGAGACCTGAAAATAGCTGTGCAGCAACGCTACCCATCCAACCTGACAGAGCTTGAGAGGATCTGCAGAGATAAATGGGCGAAACTCCCCAAATGCAGGTGTGCCAAGCTTGTAGCATCATACCCAAGAGTCAAGGCTGTAATCGCTGCCAAAGGTGCTTCAACAAAGTACTGAGTAAAGGGTACGAATCTTTATGTAAATGTGATTTCACTTTTTTATATACACTGCTCAAAAAAATAAAGGGAACACTAAAATAACACATCCTAGATCTGAATGAATGAAATATTCTTATTAAATACTTTTTTCTTTACATAGTTGAATGTGCTGACACCACATGGATTTGGAGTCCCACTCAAAATTAAAGTGGAAAACCACACTACAGGCTGATCCAACTTAGATGTAATGTCCTTAAAACAAGTCAAAATGAGGCTCAGTAGTGTGTGTGGCCTCCATGAGCCTGTATGACCTCCCTACAACGCCTGGGCATGCTCCTGATGAGGTGGCGGATGGTCTCCTGAGGGATCTCCTCCCAGACCTGGACTAAAGCATCCGCCAACTCCTGGACAGTCTGTGGTGCAACGTGGCGTTGGTGGATGGAGCGAGACATGATGTCCCAGATGTGCTCAATTGGATTCAGGTCTGGGGAACGGGTGGGCCAGTCCATAGAATCAATGCCTTCCTCTTGCAGGAACTGCTGACACACTCCAGCCACATGAGGTCTAGCATTGTTTTTGCATTAGGAGGAACCCAGGGCCAACCGCACCAGCATATGGTCTCACAAGGGGTCTGAGGATCTCATCTCGGTACCTAATGGCAGTCAGGTCACCTCTGGCGAGCACATAGAGGGCTGTGCGGCCCCCCAAAGAAATGCCATCCCACACCATGACTGACCCACCGCCAAACCGGTCATGCTGGAGGATGTTGCAGGCAGCAGAACGTTCTCCACGGCGTCTCCAGACTCTGTCACGTCTGTCACATGTGCTCAGTGTGAACCTGCTTTCATCTGTGAAGAGCACAGGGCACCAGTGGCGAATTTGCCAATCTTGGTGTTCTCTGGCAAATACCAAACATCCTGCAAGGTGTTGGGCTGTAAGCACAACCACCACCTGTGGACGTCGGGCCCTCATACCACCCTCATGGAGTCTGTTTCTGACCATTTGAGCAGACACATGCACATTTGTGGCCTGCTGGAGGTCATTTTGCAGGGCTCTGGCAGTGCTCCTCCTGCTCCTCCTTGCACAAAGGCGGAGGTAGCGGTCCTGCTGCTGGGTTGTTGCCCTCCTACGGCCTCCTCCACGTCTCCTGATGTACTGGCCTGTGTCCTGGTAGCGCCTCCATGCTCTGGACACTACGCTGACAGACACAGCAAACCTTCTTGCCACAGCTCGCATTGATGTACCATCCTGGATGAGCTGCACTACCTGAGCCACTTGTGTGGGTTGTAGACTCCGTCTCATGCTACCACTAGAGTGAAAGCACCGCCAGCATTCAAAAGTGACCAAAACATCAGCCAGGAAGCATAGGAACTGAGAAGTGGTCTGTGGTCACCACCTGCAGAACCACTCCTTTATTGGGGGTGTCTTGCTAATTGCCTATCATTTCCACCTGTTGTCTATTCCATTTGCACAACAGCATGTGAAATTTATTGTCAATCAGTGTTGCTTCCTAAGTGGACAGTTTGATTTCACAGAAGTGTGATTGACTTGGAGTTACATTGTGTTGTTTAAGTGTTCCCTTTATTTTTTTGAGCAGTATATATATATATATATATACACACACACACTACTGTTCAAAAGTTTGGGGTCACTTAGAAATGTCCTTGTTTTTGAAAGACAGCAAATTTCTTGTTAATTAAAATAACATAAAATTGACCCGCAAAACACCAGTCTCAACGTCAACAGTGAAGAGGAGACTCCGGGATGCTGGCCTTCTAGGCAGAGTTCCTCTGTCCAGTGGCTGTGTTCTTATGCCCATCTTAATCTTTTCCTTTTATTGACCAGTCTGAGATATGGCTTTTTCTTTGCAACTCTGTCTAGAAGGCCAGAATCGTCTCTTCACTGTTGACGTTGAGACTGGTGTTTTGCAGGTACTATTTAATGAAGCAGCCAGTTGAGGACTTGTGAGGTGTCTGTTTCTCAAACTAGACACTCTAATGTACTTGTCCTCTTGCTCAGTTGTGCACCCGGGCCTCCCACTCCTCTTTCTATTCTGGTTAGAGCCAGGTTGCGCTATTCTGTGAAGGAAGTAGTGCACAGTGTTGTACGAGATCTTCAGTTTCTTGGCAAGTTCTCGCATGGAATAGCCTTAATTTCCCAGAACAAGAATAGACTGACGAGTTTCAGAAGAAAGATCTTTGTTTATGGCCATTTTGAGCCTGTAATCAAACCCACAAATGCTGATGCTCCAGATACTCAACTAGTCTAAAGATGGCCAGTTTTATTGTTTCTTTAAATCAGAACAGTTTTCAGCTGTGCTAACATAATTACAAAGGGGTTTTCTAATGATCAATTTGCCTTTTAAAATGATAAACTTGGAATAGCTAACACAACATGCCATTGGAACACAAGAGTGATGGTTGCTGATAATGGGCCTCTGTATGCCTACGTAGATATTCCCCCCAAACATCTGCTGTTTCCAGCTACAATAGTCATTTACAACATTAACAATGTCTACTCTGATCAATTTGATGATATTTTAAATGGACAAAAAAAAGGCTTTTCTTTCAAAAACAAGGACATTTAAGAATGACCCCAAACTTTTGAACAGTAGTGTATATATAATGACAGATTTCTTGAGTTATCTTAGATTAATTATGACTATTTTGAGGAAATACTGGCAACGGCGTTTATACATTGGACAAATAGTACTATTTACGTTTTTTTTGTGCATTTTCCAAGCAAAGGGCTTTTAAAGGAGAATGCAAGCACAACTCCTTCGGTTCGGCTAGCCGAGAATGGCTGGTGTGGCTAGTCGCCAGCAGAACGTCAAACTGAAGCATGCTGACTCCTTAAGCAGTAGTAAATCACTGTCATGATGCAGACTGATGAGCTGACAGAAGAACACTGGCAGGAAATTAATCCTGCTGCCTTTCTTATCTTCTGTCTCACTCCTTCTCCCTGTTTTTCTTTTCATCATTCTTCTCTTATTACCACCATGGTTCTCTATACCTCTCCCTCCAACTGTCACTCACTCTCTCATTCACTAAATCAAATCACATTTTATTGGTCACATACAGTGAGGGAAAAAAGTATTTGATCCCCTGCTAATTTTGTACATTTCCCACTGACAAAGAAATGATCAGTCTATAATTTTAATGGCAGGTTTATTTGAACAGTGAGAAACAGAATAACAACAAAAAAATCCAGAAAAAAATCTAAATATTATAAATTGATTTGCATTTCAATGAGGGAAATTACAAGAACACCATCCCCACCATCAGAGGGGTTAATCTGTAAAAGTTTGTGAGAGTTTTAGGTGACAAGCCAAATTTCTTCAGCCTGGTGAGGTTGAAGAGGCGTTGTTGCGCCTTAAATTATGTAATATAGGCCTACTGATTATTTCTCAGTATACATGTGAGCTACTCATTGACAGCCCTTGAGCTACCTGCCGTGCAGTTTTCCACCATAGCTGGATCCATCATAAATGTTTGCACTACACAATAAACTTTTATGAGAACAGTCAGCCCTCGAAGGCTATCTACCTAACGTTAGCTAGCAAATCAGTGTTGAAACAACCTAGCTAACGTGAGCTAGCAGTCATTTTAGCTGGCCAGGTCATATTGAAAGCTAGCTAGCTACATAATATCAAACCTGTCGTCTAGTTTGCTTGATTAGCTAGCCATCTAATAGCCAATGCCATGGCAAGCAAGGTAGTATTTAAGCTAGCTAGCTAGCTAGCTAGCAAGATAAATACATGGCTCTGAGTCTGGCAGAGTATGGGGTAACGTTAGTTGCACCATGGTAAGGGAGACTTAAATAATTTTGCTAGCAACTTATCTCGCAACATTAGCGAAACCAGCTGCAGTAAAATATTGGCCACCTAGCAACATGACATCTAATTTCTGGAGGCAGAGGAAACGCAATTTGAGCTAGCCCACCAAGGCCAGCCCAACCTGCATGCGCCACTCAAATGAAATAACGATACAAATTTAAATAGCACATAAAAATTGCAGTGGTGGAAAAAGTACCCAAATGTTATACTTGAGTAAAAGTAAAGTTACCTTCATAGAAAATGACTCAAGTCTAAAGTTTAAAATATACTTAACATAATTTTTTTTGTTTTGTTATATATTTTGAGAATGCCAGGGGCACACTCCAACACTCACACATCATTTACAAACAAAGCATGTGTGTTTAGTGAGTCTGCCAGATCAGAGGCAGTAGGGATGACCAGGGATGTTCGGTTGATAAGTGTGTGAATTTGACTAATTTCCTGTCCTGCTAAGAATTCAAAATGTAATGAATACTTTTGGGTGTCAAGGAAAATGTATGGAGTAAAAAAATACAATATTTTCTTACGGAATGTAGTGAAGTAAAAGTAGTCAAAAAGTATCAAAATAGTAAAGTAAAGTACAGGTACCCCCAAAA
Organism: Oncorhynchus kisutch; assembly: GCF_002021735.2. NCBI lineage: Eukaryota > Metazoa > Chordata > Actinopteri > Salmoniformes > Salmonidae > Oncorhynchus > Oncorhynchus kisutch. Next base: position 8,857,232 of record NC_034196.2, read on the forward strand.
ACGACTAAAAGTAGTATTTTTACTTAAGTATTTTACACGCCTGCAAAATAGATAAACAATGTTATTTTGCAGGTGTCTATTCATTTTGTAACACCAGTGGTGGAATTAGTGCTTTCTAACTGCACTGAACCAACACAGTGGCATGCAGGAGCAAAACAAAACCTTTGAGTGGTCAAAACCATTCACCTTGAGGCCACAGGGGAGGGGGTGCAAAATGTAATCTGTTCATTATTATATCATATAGAAATGGACACATCTTAATACAGACTAGCTCAAAACATCACTAATTATTGAAAATGACAATTTACCCAAATGGATTGAGAACTTTCTGGCAAAAAAAAAGTACATTTATATTTATTTTGAGAGTGGGGGTACAGCTGCTCTGTTTGTGCCATTACTCAGGTGCCTATGTGCGCGCACGCACACACACGCACACGCACACACACACACACACACACACACACACACACACACACACACACACACACACACACACACACACACACACACACACACACACACACACACACACACACACACACACACACTACCTACCAACATCGTGAATGAAGCGTTCTATCTTGGACTGCATGCCCCAGTATCTGAACTCCACCTTGCAGAGCTTGTAGGCACACATGACCGTGTTCTGGGTCGGGTTCTGGTTGATGAGCTCGATCCAGTCGTCAGTCAGTGGTCCTCGCTTGGTTCTCTCTGATAAGTACAGCTTAGGGTCCTCCTCAACCAGGTACTCATGAGGTGCAATGTAGTCCTTCACAATGTCAATGGGGTCTGGAGGAAGAACACAAACACAGTCAGTACACAGACCAAAATGAGCCACGTAGTGAATTTTGAGACGATTACTTATTGACATTCCTTGACTATGTCTAATTTTGGAGTGAATGAGGGCAGAGGGAACCAGAATAGAACTGAGAAAAAGGAGGAACAATAGTACTGCTGGCTAGAAGCCACTAGAGGTCTCCACTGCTCTGCTCTACGACCTGAGTGTGTTGCTACGTGTGTGTGTGGTGTGTGCGCTTGCGTGCTTGAGTGTCTGTGTCAGAGAGATGTGCTGCAGCACACAAAGAGCAACAACAAACACTGATCTACTATCCCCATACACGTTACTCTGTGTGTGTGTACGTGTGTGTGTGTGTGTGCGCGCGCGTGTGTGTGGTTATGTAATCGTCCCCCGCAGAGTCAGTCTGGGCCAGACAACACACCTATCACACACTGCACTGTGGGAGTGGCGCTGCAGTATTAAGCCAGCCAGCAGCTCACACTCACACACACTAGCAGCAGCACAAGACGGAACACACGCTGTCTGCATCTTAAAGACTACAGTGTGTGTGAAACAGCGAATTGCTGACTGCTCCCTGAAATCCATGAAGACCAGACAGACAGACTGAGAACAGTTCGGCTTGAGAAGGCGTGTAGGCTTGTTTGTGTGTGTGTACCATACCTATAGTCCTTGTTCTTTTTTCTGCTGATGACAGATTGAAGCACTCTTGGGTCCCTGTGTCAGGTTTATAATACGTCTCAATGTCTATGGAGAACTTCTCTACGAATGGACAGGTATACCTGGAGAGAGAGAGGAGGGGGAGAGAGAGAGAATGAGAGAGAGTGGGGGAGTGGGAGAGAGAGAGAGAGAGAGAGAGAGAGAGAGTGGGATGCGTGATGTGGAAAGAGGGGAGAAGGCTTTAGGAGAATGTCTCTATTACATCTTGTCTTCATGTAGGCGTGTAAGGTAGGGGGTCTAGGGTAGAGATGCACAACTCCGGGCCTCAGGGACACACATTTATGTGTGTAATGATGTAAGTGTGTGTACATATAGCTGCAAGAAAAATGTGAATTGGTCATAAAATTTGATCTGATCTTCATCTAGGTCACAACAATAGACAAACACAGTCTGCTTAAACTAATAACACACAAAGAATTCTAGGTTTTCATGTCTTATTGAACACAGCGTGTAAACATTCACAGTGCAGGGTGGAACAAGTATGTGAACCCTTGGATTTAATAACTGGTTGACCCTCCTTTGGCAGCAATAACCTCAACCAAACGTTTTCTGTAGTTGCGGATCAGACCTACACAACGGTCAGGAGGAATTTTGGACCACTCCTCTTTACAGATCAGATCAGCAATATTCTTGGGATATCTGGTGTGAACTGCTCTCTCGAGGTCATGCCACAGCATCTCAAATCGGGTTGAGGTCAGGACTCTAACTGGGCCACTCCAGAAGGTGTATTTTCTTCTGTTGAAGCCATTTAGTTGTTGATTTACTTCTGTGTTTTGGGTCATTGTACTGTTGCATCACCCAACTTCTGTTGAGATTCAATTGGGAGAACAGATTGCCTAACATTCTCCTGCAAAATGTCTTGATGAACTTGGGAATACATTTTTCCGCCAATGATAGCAAGCTGTCCAGGCCCTAAGGCAGCAAAGCAGCCCCAAACCATGATGCTCCCTCCACCATACTTTACAGTTGGTATGAGGGTTTTGATGTTGGTGTGCTGTGCCTTTTTTTCTCCGGTGTTGTGTGTTTCTTCCAAACAACTCAACTGTAGTTTCAGCTGTCCACAGAATATTTTGCCAGTAGCGCTGTGGAACATCCAGGTGCACTTTTACAAACTTCAGACGTGCAGCAATGTTTTTTTTGGACAGCAGTGGCTTCTTCTGTGGTGTCCTCCCATGAACACCGTTCTTGTTTAGTGTTTTACGTTTCGTAGACTCGTCAACAGAGATGTTAGCATGTTCCAGAGATTTCTGTAAGTCTTTAGCTGACACTCTAGGATTCTTCTTAACATCATTGAGCGTTCTGCACTGTGCACTTGCAGTCATCTTTGCAGGACAGCCACTCCTAGGGAGAGTAGCAACAGTGCTGAACTTTCTCCATTTATAGACAATTTGTCTTGCCGTGTACTGATGAACATCAAGACTTTCAGAGATACTTTTGTAACTCTTTCCAGCTTTGTGCAAGTCAACAATTCAGTCTTCTGAGGTCTATTTTGTTTGAGGAATGGTTCACATCAGGCAATGCTTCTTGTGAATAGCAAACTCAAATTTTGTGAGTGTTTTTTATAGGGCAAGGTAACGCTAACCAACATCTCCAATCTTGTCTCATTGATTGGACTCCAGGTTAGCTGACTTCAATTAGCTTTGGGAGAAGTCATTAGCCTAGGGGTTCACATACTTTTTCCAACCTACACTGTGCATGTTTAAATGAT